>NC_051157.2:107545187-107635075 GCF_013339745.2 Dermacentor silvarum
AATAATAGCTTGTGTATTATATGTTCCAATAACTACGCAGAATTTTTCCGAAAGTTTGTAAAGAGATGGGCCTGTAGTGTTGCCAGGAAGGGAACTGTCGCCGGATTTAAATATAGGTAATATAAATGCTGACTTCCAATCATCCGGTACACATCCTGTGTCGATGGATTGCTGAAATATTAATGAAAGCAAGGGAGCTGAATACTGCCTGGTTAGCTTTAGAAGTTGGTGCTGATGCCGTCGGGACCAGGACTTGTTTTAAGCGGGAGGCGTTCTATTGCAAGAGAAACGCCATGTGCTGTAACTACGATGGGTGTAAAAGGAACCTACATGTGGTTGTGATAGCTGAAGTGAACTGTCAAGAGGCAGTTCATCTGTGAAACCGTGGCAAAACTTTTGTTGAATTCCTCGGCGCCCGCGGCTGTGGTAGAGCACTTCCGTCTTCTCCCAGAAGGGTTGAATCGAGTTTTACTTTTTGGATTTACGACTTCCCAATTTCTTGGGGTTGTTTTTAACAAGTTAGAAGCAGTGATATTACAGTACTGATTTTTGCTTCAAGAATGACTTTTTTTTTTCTGCTAGTATAGAGCATGCTTTTGTAGTTCTGCCCAGTCAGAAGTGTGTTTATTCGTGATCCTTTTTGTATGATCTTTTCCGTCTTATTTAAGCACCTGTTCATGTGCTTAATTAAGTGTGAATAAAGACAAGACAATGATAGAGTGTTTTTGTTAATCAGGAAAATTCGACGACAAGCCACCGCCTGAATTGTAATGACAATGTGAACAGAGCACTAAAGGTACACGTTGGACTGGTGGGGCTGGACCGTCGGGGGGGGGGGGGGGGGTAACTTGGCCACAGGGGGCGTTACAACTACCGGACCCCCCCCCCCCCCGGTCGGTGCGCCACTGTGGGCATTGCATCAATAGCTGATGTAAAATCGCAAAATTACTGCTTGTAGGTATGCAAATGAACCAAATGAGTCAGAAATAGAGTGTCTCAAACTTCTAGTATTGAGTGTGGCAACATTTACGAAAAAACACATTGCAAACTGAAAGTTGCAAAGCATGCGCTGAAATAACTGAATAGCTAGATTTAATAGACCAATAAACAGAAACTGCAAATTCCCAACATTTCTAAATACTTTTCCTCACACTACCCTCATAGAGGTGGCTTCCCTTAATTGCTCACACCTCTGCCTTACTTCTATAATTCCCTGCTCTCGCTGCTTTGCCCATGCTGACTGGCACCTTGCACAAAGGTTAGGGCAAAAGCAGCTTGTGTTGTGAGGCAAGCTGTCCACGTCTGGTAGCCACATGTCAGTTTATCATAGTAAATGAAAGGGAAGCCATGAGGGTAAGTCATAGAGAAGACGGATACCTAGGTTCAATGATAAACTAAAACGCCAAAATGGAACTATTAGGCAGTCCAGAGGATCAGCAAAACTGACATAGATTGGAAAAACTGGAAAGATGCATCATGGTGTATATTTATGTCATACAGGTCCCAGTCAAGTTGAAAGATTTTTACTTTCTAATAAACTTATAAGACAATACATGACCAGCAATACTGTATAGGGAACTGAAACAATTTTAATAAAGTCATCTAGAAGTCAGGACAGAGAAGGGACTGAAGTGAGGATGCTAAAGTGGATGAAGTGGAAGCAGAATATGAAGATACGTCTTAAAAAATGACATCCAACACACGCATAAAGGTGGCAAAGATTGGACTCAATGTTCAAGAAGAAGTTGAATATGACAATTTATTAGAATACATACATGAGAGGGCAGCAGCAATACAGCCGAGATAACTGTCATGCAAGAGGAAAGGATGCTAGTCTAAACATTAACAGTTGAGCAGAAAATGATTAAGCATGGGTGCAGGCTCATGTAGAATTCCGTATGGTATGCACGATGTGAGAGTTGAATCTCATAAAGAACCGTGGCCTTACACGCCTCAAATATAAAATGATGTGGGCTAAGATGAGTGTATAATCAAGGATAGCATCAAGAGGGGGCCTCCTCCAAAAAAGAGAACAAGAGGGAGAGAGATTTTCGACGTAACAGATACAAGTCATACGTATCACAATTAACTCCAACATGTCTCGGGGAAGACACAAACTGAATCTGCCAATGGTGTAGGCAAAATGGTGTGTGTGTATATATATATATATATATATATATATACACAATATACACACACATACGTACATACATACATGCATACACACATACATACATACATGCATACATATATTCCGGTGTGATAGGCGTAAAGTACTATATTTTTTTCATACTGTGTTACCCTTTGAACTTGGGCCATTGCTGTTTTAATATAGCAGTTGCCAACTGGCAGATAAAACGTAAATCTGCGAAACTAAGTCTACGACTGGAATATAATAATATAGCCATTTGCTGCTTGTAATTAATAACCACCTCTTTCTTTTTGCACGCAAATAGTACGCTGATATTCCCGAAAGAGCATCATACAGTAGCTTATTTGTGTTTGTTAACTAGGGCACAAAAATGCTTTACTCAAATCTGCATACTATATTTGTTTGTATGATTGATTAGTTGGTGAAATTGCCGATGAGGACTTTATATTTACTGTTGTAGCAAGATACTGGCAATGTTACATGACTGAAATGTTGCGATCTCACTCAGTATGTACATGGCCCCTTCATACATGACTGACGGCGCACTGTCATTAAATGTGTCGAAGTCAGATAATTTTATTCCATGGAGCTGGATAATCTCTTTAAAGGATGCAGAGAAGACAGGAATACCTTTTGTTGCATTGTTTAGGGAGTCCTTGTTTAATACGGAGTGATAAAATTTTGGCCTGATGTGCAGTCAGTATAATGCCACATTTTTTCATAAAAGATTTACATTACTGGCCCAAACCACACGAACAAGTTAATTACTAGCTGCAGGCATAACAAGAATTAAGGAAAAACTGCTACTTCACCATAGCTGACACAACACAGCATTGAACATGTGCGGAAAAGTGCCTTTGTGTGGTCCCTTTAGTAAAGCTGTCATGTGTATAGCAGTACTCTGCAGCCTGATTGAATGAACTGCAGTAACACTGGGTAAACAGCATCAATTGACCCGAGCTCAGTTTCTGTATTTGTTTTTTTCTTGCCGCTATATTGGACAGAATTGACAAAAAGAATTTGCACCCACAAATGATGTGGGCACCATGACTCAAGGAGCTGTACAACAAGATATATATACACATTCAAATATTCAATAAATTAAATTTTCTGTTCTCTACAAGGGTGGCAATGTAGGCTTGTTGGTGATCATCGTCTGCGTTTCGTTTCTTCTCGTATCCTTGTTTTCACTGCGCTACACTACATGCCACTCGATACTCTAGCTGTCACATTCATGAGCACTGGAAACCTAGTATCAACTAACGTTTTGCCTGATTTACGATAATTAAAAAGCAAAATATGTGTATAGTAGGTCTAATTGAATTCTGGTGATTTTAGCATCATTGACGTATATAGCTTTTAAGAATGTTTAATTATTTCTCCCATGAAGGCAGAGTGCATGCTCAACTGCTACAATTAGTGCGAATGTAGGCAAAAAAGACATACTTTTGGCTCTGGCATACATTTTATAGTATGTTGCATGATCTAATCAAGTTGTTTCGATTTAACGAAGTTCTTGATTTAATAAAATTATAAAACCTCAGATATATACCAATAAAATTCATTTACTAGACTTACTGTACTTTATAACCAAAGTATCCAATCAAAGCAGCTACAGCCGCCGCGGTTGCGATAAGCAATTGCTTATAAGCAATTGCTTATAAACATTGCTTATAAGCAATTTGCATTAAACAGCGCGCGCAGACGAATCGCGAACGTACGTGAGCTCTACATAAACACGCCATCGTCGTTATTCTGTTGCGATGATTGAGGCGAAAGCATCAAATAGCCCATTGAGCGAAAAAGCCGGCATCTGTCGTCTCGGCGAAACGGCATCTAAATTGTCATTGGCTGGGGATGCCACGTCACAAACGCGCCTCGACGGGGTAGAGCGGGCCCAACGAAAGGGAACACCTGCTGCTCGGTAGGGCCTCAGGTATTGCGGGAGAGGAGAGGGCATCGCCTCAACGCCACATCATCCTCCCTCTCACAAGTCCAGCGCGCGGTCCGTATCTCTCTCCTTCTCAAGCCCACTTGGCTTAGCTGCTGCGCGCGCCTGCCGGCCTTAGTGACCGCTGCTACTTCCTCGGTCTGTCGACATGCAGGACGTTGGTGGCATATGGCGTTGGCATCGCAAGCTGTTGCTGCTGCTTGCTGGCTCGGGCAGCACATACCACTATGGTACATTACTCACAGTGCAAAATTCGAAGGACTGCTCACCGACATTCAATTGGGCATGTCCTCGGACGCGTCATCGTTCACCGTCACCGATTACTGTCTTCACACTGTGGTTGGCATTGTGTTGTCATTTCGAATTCATCGTAATATCACCCCTTTGACACGGCCTTCACGCTGTGTCGTAGATCACGCAGTCGTCGTCACGCATGCAGCCGTCATCCCATGGTCATTATGCCTCAGTCGTCGTGACTCAAGAATTGTGATCCCATCGTCAATCATACGATCCTTGTCACACTGGCATAATCATACTGTAGTCGGCATTCGACAGGTCAATCACCCTGATCAGCATTGCCTCTAAGGTTCTAGAACAGAATGCATGTGGTGACGTACCGCAGTAGTATCGTAGGAGACACTCGGGCAGAGCAATTGCTGGCCTTGATCACCAGGCCAAGCCTCCCTGCTGCTACGACCCACCACTACATCACTTATTTCAAGCTCCACAGTAATCCTTAATTGAGTAACAAAATGGTTTCTTCAGCAAATGTCAGCATAATTGCCATAAGGACCTTCTCTCTCATGCAAAACACAACTATTGTCATGTTCACTAACTTGATCTCCACTCTTGAACTTGGTTCTTGCGTTGAATGTATCCTTTTAGCTTTCGAACGTCTGATACATTGTGCCACTGACTCCTTCTCCTGAAGTTAAGTGAAATTAATATTGATTGATTGCAATTACTAAAATGCACTGAATGCTTACTTCGTGACCAAGTACAATTTGTATATGTTTACAACTCCAATTCACAAATCTGTCTTTTGTAACTTCTGGCATGCCATTAGGCTGAGTGTTTAGGTGCTTCATTTTTCTTATTACCTCCCACTACTGCTACACATGATACATATGATAGTACTGTACTGCTACGCATCATAGCTTTACTAAAGGGACCGCACAAAGGCACTTTTCCGCACATGTTCAATGCTGTACGTGTTGTGTCAGCTACGGTGAAGTAGCAGTTTTTCCTTAATTCTTGTTATGCCTGCAGCTAGTAATTAACTTGTTCATGTGGTTTGGGCCAGTAATGTAAATCTTTTATGAAAAAATGTGGCATTATACTGACTGCACATCAGGCCAAAATTTTATCACTCCGTATTAAACAAGGACTCCCTAAACAATGCAACAAAAGGTATTCCTGTCTTCTCTGCATCCTTTAAAGAGATTATCCAGCTCCATGGAATAAAATTATCTGACTTCGACACATTTAATGACAGTGCGCCGTCAGTCATGTATGAAGGGGCCATGTACATACTGAGTGAGATCGCAACATTTCAGTCATGTAACATTGCCAGTATCTTGCTACAACAGTAAATATAAAGTCCTCATCGGCAAGTTCACCAACTAATCAATCATACAAACAAATATAGTATGCAGATTTGAGTAAAGCATTTTTGTGCCCTAGTTAACAAACACAAATAAGCTACTGTATGATGCTCTTTCGGGAATATCAGCGTACTATTTGCGTGCAAAAAGAAAGAGGTGGTTATTAATTACAAGCAGCAAATGGCTATATTATTATATTCCAGTCGTAGACTTAGTTTCGCAGATTTACGTTTTATCTGCCAGTTGGCAACTGCTATATTAAAACAGCAATGGCCCAAGTTCAAAGGGTAACACAGTATGAAAAAAATATAGTACTTTACGCCTATCACACCGGAATATATGTATGCATGTATGTATGTATGTGTGTATGCATGTATGTATGTACGTATGTGTGTATATATATGTGTGTATATATATATATATATATATATATATATATATATATATATATACACACACACACCATTTTGCCTACACCATTGGCAGATTCAGTTTGTGTCTTCCCCGAGACATGTTGGAGTTAATTGTGATACGTATGACTTGTATCTGTTACGTCGAAAATCTCTCTCCCTCTTGTTCTCTTTTTTGGAGGAGGCCCCCTCTTGATGCTATCCTTGATTATACACTCATCTTAGCCCACATCATTTTATATTTGAGGCGTGTAAGGCCACGGTTCTTTATGAGATTCAACTCTCACATCGTGCATACCATACGGAATTCTACATGAGCCTGCACCCATGCTTAATCATTTTCTGCTCAACTGTTAATGTTTAGACTAGCATCCTTTCCTCTTGCATGACAGTTATCTCGGCTGTATTGCTGCTGCCCTCTCATGTATGTATTCTAATAAATTGTCATATTCAACTTCTTCTTGAACATTGAGTCCAATCTTTGCCACCTTTATGCGTGTGTTGGATGTCATTTTTTAAGACGTATCTTCATATTCTGCTTCCACTTCATCCACTTTAGCATCCTCACTTCAGTCCCTTCTCTGTCCTGACTTCTAGATGACTTTATTAAAATTGTTTCAGTTCCCTATACAGTATTGCTGGTCATGTATTGTCTTATAAGTTTATTAGAAAGTAAAAATCTTTCAACTTGACTGGGACCTGTATGACATAAATATACACCATGATGCATCTTTCCAGTTTTTCCAATCTATGTCAGTTTTGCTGATCCTCTGGACTGCCTAATAGTTCCATTTTGGCGTTTTAGTTTATCATTGAACCTAGGTATCCGTCTTCTCTATGACTTACCCTCATGGCTTCCCTTTCATTTACTATGATAAACTGACATGTGGCTACCAGACGTGGACAGCTTGCCTCACAACACAAGCTGCTTTTGCCCTAACCTTTGTGCAAGGTGCCAGTCAGCATGGGCAAAGCAGCGAGAGCAGGGAATTATAGAAGTAAGGCAGAGGTGTGAGCAATTAAGGGAAGCCACCTCTATGAGGGTAGTGTGAGGAAAAGTATTTAGAAATGTTGGGAATTTGCAGTTTCTGTTTATTGGTCTATTAAATCTAGCTATTTCAGTTATTTCAGCGCATGCTTTGCAACTTTCAGTTGCAATGTGTTTTTCGTAAATGTTGCCACACTCAATACTAGAAGTTTGAGAACCTATATTTCTGACTCATTTGGTTCATTCATACCTACAAGCAGTAATTTTCGCATTTTACATCAGCTATTGAATGCAATGCCCACAGTGGCGCACCGACGGGGGGGGGGGGGGGGTCCGGTAGTTGTAACGCCCCCCTGTGGCCAAGTTACCCCCCCCCCCCCCCCCGACGCGTCCAGCCCCACCAGTCCAACGTGTACCTTTAGTGCTCTGTTCACATTGTCATTACAATTCAGGCGGTGGCTTGTCGTCGAATTTTCCTGATTAACAAAAACACTCTATCATTGTCTTGTCTTTATTCACACTTAATTACATCCACACTTAATTTACATTGAGTAAAATGCTGATGGAATACAGATCGTCATCATCCTTGGTGTAATTATAATTATAATTATTAGGCATTTTATTGGCTGTTGGATTCCTTTAGCTAAAGCAAGGCAAGTGTTTGCTCTACCCCCCCCCCCCCCCCTAAAAATTCAACCCCCCACCCCCTGGCAGAGATTCTGGGTGCGCCACTGAGCCCAGATGTGTTCTCAGTCTGCTTCGGTAGGAGTATAGTTACTAACACAGTGAATGATCATGAATCGGTGTGTTTTTAGAAAGTGCCTTAAATATGCAGCTGTGCATAATGCTATACTCTCTTCTAGCACTGGTTTCTTGACATGTGACTTCAAAAAATGAAGTCATCTACATGACCTATTACGAGACAGAATTGTCTAAGTTATTCAAAGGAAAAATCAACCTGGTGAAAGCTTCTTGAATGTTGCTGAGCAACACATACAAGTTAGGGAATGCTTTGGAAAGCCTGTGAGCTGGCTTTAATTCAAGTTGCATGCCTCAATGAAATATTGCATTGAGAATTATTTTATGCCGGTAAGTGCACACATATTTGTGTTTATTTCTGATGTTCTTCTTCGTTAATTACTTTCTTGGTTCAGTGCATATATTTATAAAGCAAGAGATACTGGCTTGTTTTTTCTTTGCATTAGCAAATTACAATATTCGTTTAACAGCACACCTAACATAAATGAGCACACTAAACGTTGATTGGCAAGCAAAACATGTACTTGTCTTTTGAATATCCCAGCTTATGTTTTAGTGTGTGCAGTTCGAACACGATTCTTGAGAAGCACTACTTGACTGTTACAAGTATGTGATGTGCAATTACTCAGCACAGCCGACAGATCCAAACTATTGCAGACTGGTACTTACCACACAATGCAAATCTAATCATGCCTCAGGATTTTTTTTTTATTTGCTTGGGTTGCCACACGGCATAACGTCAGTATGCCTCAGGATTGTAGAGGTGGATGCCGAGTACATATTAAGGAGGGGGGGGGGGGGGCTTTGGCATGAACACTGGTAAAGGAAGTATTATTTGTAGGGGTGGAAGAATATTTGAAGTTTTGGATATGAATCGAACGTTACATGCTAACTATTCGTATTCTAAAATAATCAACTATTCAGCATTTTTGATTAAATAAAACTAGCCAAATACTTTGCAGTAACCGACTGTTAAAGTTGTTACTGTTCACCATCTGCTAACAAAGTATCCCAAATTATCACAAGTGAAACAACAAAAGTTTTCGAAGCAATGCAGAAACAGAATTGGTAATGCAAACTGTGTTTTTGATTTCATGATGGAAGGCTACATGACAACCCCTGATTTTTGATTATAGCCTATCATTTATTTTTATTGACAGTCTGAGCATGTAAATTTTTTATAACCGGTGATTTTTTTCTTGCAACCTGTCCTTTTACATGTCTTTACAGCAAAATAGTCCTTCTGCAGCTTTTGTCTTCCGTTTTTTTTTTCTGCCACAACCATTTATTTAGTACTTTTTTACAGCTAGTCATACAGCAGCTATTTATTCTTAGAACTCTTGTTTGCCACCAGGCTCTAAAGATCTTGAGAGGTGTTTGTGCAGTTTTTTAAATCACAATTAGTGAACTTGTGTTTAAAAGTAATCCTAATCTTCCCTGATAGTTAGCAGTATTTTTCTTTTTTTTTGTAGTCAGTACAAGCACGGTGCTTAATTATATCAAGATAAATAAGCCTGCTGTAAATGTATTCATCTGTATTCGACTATTCGACACTTACTATTCCCATTAGAAAAAATTTACATTTGCCAACCTCTAATTATTTGCATTGAAGTAGTGAAGAGTTTGACGAAGGCTCGTCTGGTCTGGTCGAAAGAGGCATGGTAAGTAGTTTAAACACAAATCATGAAAATGAAAAATTAGAGATGGTTCAACTGGAGCTTTGTTCACAATCATGGCTCTCAGGTAGGAGCTAAAACATTTATAACATTTTTTTTTGTGGTTGGCATTCGATTTTCAATTGATTATTATAATTAATTGCATTCATCTAGTCCTAAAGAAGAGGCAATGTATTTGGAGTACTACTCTGAATTTAGTTTCTATTGCCAAGTTTTTTTTTATGTAACTTTATTCACCACACAGGTACAACTGATACATATTCATTCCTTCAAGGACGTCACCACTAGTGGAGGGTGTTATTCTGCGCTTGCACAATTATTTTCAGAGATTTCCAGCAAATATGTAGTCCTCATAAACAGTACCTAAATAATTTTAGCCTATGTGGTTATTCATTAACCATGTTAATGGATAGTTACCTTCCGGTTAACCTCCCTGCCTTTCGCATCTCATTTATCTCTCTCTCTCTCATGTAGTCTTCATCAACTACCGACATGACGCGGCCTTGGCAAACTTGTGAGCTCACAAATTTGAGCATGCAGTAACCCCCCTCCATATTTGTCTTGATAAAGGCTTCTCCTTTGGTGCTACTCTGGATCTGCCCTGTTTCCTGTGATTACCACCATGGGCTTCAAGGCAGACAACCTCAGGAAAACGTTTCATGCACAAACGTGGCTCTTTCCCACTTTTGCTGATAAAGACGGATATTGAAAGCAAGGGTGCCATACCAGGCATGTTGGTCACAGACAGAAATGCGGGGAGGGGGGGGGGGGTGTTCTGAAAGTATTCATCTAGTGGACACATCCATTTCATCTGTTGCTGAAACGTTGATTGACTGGGGCACCTGTCTCCCTCTCACGTGTGCCCCAGCCCAGCCAATCAGAACTTAAGCAGCAGTTGAAATGGTTATGTCCATTTGGTTGACACTTGCAGAATACACCCCCTGTGCTCTGTCCTATCTTTCTGCCCTTCCCCATGTAATTTACTCAGTAAACTACTTGTTCATATGTTGGTTACCTTAATCAATGTTCAAATAGCTCAACGTTTAAATAGGTATGTACAAGTAAGGCACTATAAACCCAAGCAGTTAGGTTGGTGATTGCCACCATACAGACTCAACCAATGGCTTCACTGTAGCTTTCCATGGTAACTTTACTGCCCTTTGAACGTAGAGAAGGTGGAATATAAAAATAGACTAGCATTTCTCTAATGTGCATCACCCCCTCCACTTTGTGTTGTTACAATCAGTATATTCAACCCAAACGAAGTCCCAACAAAAAGGAATTGTGACACTAATTTCATTTCACTGCCTCATTTTTAGAGGTGTAGCAAGATTCTTTAATTGCATTACCAGTTGTTACTCGGGTTTCAGCTATCAAGGCCTTATGGCACGTTTGGACGTTACCTTAACTGAGTAAACGGCACAGATTGCATAATTGCTCAATACATTTGCACAGCTTCCTTCACCTTTAGTTTTGAATTAAAGCCAGCATTTCTCTTGTGACCATCTTTAAAGAGCTTGCAGTAATTTATACCTAACATAAAAGATGGGTGCGTTGTAGTGCTAGCATGCTGTCCTAGAGTATATTGTTGTATGGAAAATGTGCCGACACACAAGCCCGACAAATGCCACATCAAGCATTGGTGTTTACTACTCCACCTGGTGTTTCAATTTTACAAAATGTGCACATTTTACCTGTGCACCAGTAAAAAGGGTCCAAAGCTCTTCCTGAAAACTTTCACAAGCACTTATCACAATCAATTCCCCATATAAGTGGTTTTGCTGAAGAGAACACAGGGATACAAGCATAATTAGACACTGAGGAATGTGGGTAGGAACACTTTATTTTCAGCACACATGTTTTTTTTTTTGATGAACTGCTTCTATACTGGTGAAATCTGTGCTTTTAATAAAAGTACATCATGCTGCTTCACCACTCCATGCCAACTGCAAGTATCCTGTACCAGGAAGTCAAACCAAGACGTGGGATGTTCAGTCTGTCAAAAATAAAAACGAGTTTGAAACGTTGACGTGTGAAAAGTAAAGCACACTCAAGAAAAACAGCACAAGAACAAATCCAACGAATCAGAATTACATTTGAGAGCAAACATATAGTTTCTATGGCACAGTGAAGGAACCTTATTCCTCCGACTTTTTTTTTATTTGTTGTTGTTGTTGTTGTGAGAAAAGATGAAAGTGGACGTGTTCTATCCCATTTTGTGTATCTTTCACCTTTTCACACACAAAAAGATGTCTTAACGTGCCCAACTGTCTTTGCATATCCATTTCTCTGCTCTCACACCATAATACCTACAGTTAAAGGTTGTAGTAATGCTTAGCTTGAATGAACCAACACCAACTATGAGCACTGTGCTACTAAACATGGCAATGTAAGTCAAGTTCAAGCACAGCACATTCATGTGCTATATACGTGTGCTCTTGATTGTAGGTAAGATAAATAAAAGGAAGGCATGTTAATAAGAATGGTCCTTGATGTGCTATGCAGAAGTGCTCTCCTATTTGGACAGAAGTTAAGCGCAACCGCAATGAACAAGAAGACAACTTATACAGCATTTCAAATCTAGGGACTCAATGTGCTGGAGATTTTTCTGAATTCATGGTAAAAAATCTAGATGCTAAAGACGACACATATATAAACAGGTCTCTGCTCAAACTGGTAATGCCATGTGTAGCTTAGTTTTACAAAATGTGCCCTACCACTGGTCTCCCAAGCTGAGGCTGCAGTCCAGTTGCAACTGCAAATCACTCAATTATGTCTAGGGCACACTTGAGCAAAATGCAGACAAAAATTACTGCACCACTGAGAATGTACCAGAGGCTTCAACAAAGCAGCTGACAGCCTGCATGGACTGGAGCAAGAGAAGCGCATTTTGGGTCTAGGTGTGCACAGCTTGCAGTTGCTCCATGGACGCTATTTAATATATTTACATATTTCACTTACTTGTTGGTTTCAGACAAGAAATATAATGTATTTTGTATCCTTTCCACTGTTAAATACTCAAACCCAGGATACCACAGGTCTGTTTCTGGCATCTGATTTCTTCTCAGAAAACTACCCCTCTAAAAAAATTTCACAGGTACTTAACCCCAACCTCTCTTGAGTAGAGCCTGGTTTTTTAACATGACAAGGTCACTAATTACACAGTGACTCCTTGCGATGTGATGTACGTAAGCACTTTAAAAGGAAAGGAAATTTAATAGCAGTATGACAGGTACACAACAAAGCAAAGTGCCTGTTTTCATCCACGTATTCAATGTTTGCTTGTCTACTGGCGTTTACCCTACAAAAATGCAACAGGCGAAGCTGACTGCACTGTTTAAATCAGGGGACAGAAATGACATGTCAAATTATCGGCCGGTGTCAGTGCTCCCTGTCATTTCAAAAGGCTTAGAGAATGTTATCTGTAAAAGAGTTGTGTCATCACCAATAGCCAACAAAAGTTGTCGAAACGTCATCCTGGCGCAAAAATGAGCTTTGTTGAGACTAGAACGTTGAGACTGGTAGGGTTCGTCGCTGGCTGAAACCCTACACTCCCGATTCGCGTGACCCCTACCCACTATCGGTATGCTTCACCGCAATACACAAACTGCGGTGATATAACAGTGGTCGAACAGGCTGGTGCAAAAGTTTCGACAAGAGAGCTTGCCTTAACCAGCTTTTCTTGGCAGTTTTCATATATGTGAGTACACCTGCCAATACACTTATTACGCTCCTGGGCGCGCGTAATGTGATGGGCGAAGGCGAGTGCGCGCGTACATAGTTAAGGAACATATACATGCAGGGGCGGATCCAGGTTTTTTCTGAGGGGGGGGTCAGCTTCTGTCAATGATGATGATGATGATAGTAGCCTTTCTTATTTACCGAAATTTACCGTTTTTGCTCACGATAAACCCGCGTTTTATACGGCTAGAGCAACACCTGTAGCCCGCCGTGGTGGCTCAGTCAGCTCAGGCGTTGAGCACGAGATCGCAGGATCGAATCCCGGCCGCGGCGGCCGCATTTCGGTAGAGGCGAAATGCAAAAACGCCCGTGTCCTTGCGTTGTAGTGCAGATTAAAGAACCCCAGGTGGCCAAAATTAATCCGGAGCCTTCCACTACGGCGTGCCCCATAACAGTAGCGCACCCAGGATCTCTGCCAGGGGAGGTTGACAGTTTGCCTTAGTTTGCCAATACCATCTAAACAGCCCTAATTTGAGTTTCTTCACGGTAAATTGTCAAAAAATGCTCTTGTTGCGCAAGTTTGCGAGTGTGCAAACGATTGCGCTTCTTACATCTAAGTTACAGTACTCAAAGGCGCAAGGAAAGAAAAAGGGTTAAACAAAAGGGGGGTTAACTCAGCCTCAGGGGGAGGGGGGGGTTACGACCCCCTAATCCCCCCCCCCCCCCCCCCCCCCGTCGGTGCGCCACTGCCCCATAATCAGAACTCGTTTTGGTACGTAACCCCAGAAAGAGGAAGAAGACCTGTAGCGAAGCCAGGTATCGGTTTCTCCAAGCTTATAGGAAAAGGACGTTACCCAATACAGCCATGTGCTTGGCGGCTGTGCCTGATAATACAGGGTGTTCAAGCTTTATGGTTTTCTTAAAATTAGGCACACGCGAAGACCACCTGTGCAAATAAGTTATGTGGCTAGGGGGGCACAAAGTGAGATGATAATTATCGCTGTGAGCAGCCCAATTAACTAAAATTGAACAACTATTTTTGGTTGACTGCAGTAAGTGGGTATGTTTGTATTGAAAACTTAGAGACAGTCGTGTTTCTACACAGTATCAGTCGGAATAATTATTCTAGCGTGTCCGTGCTCCGAGATATCCGACTCCAAATTTCAATTGTCGTACTGCACAGAATAATCGAGTCGACGCGAGAGCGGTTTATGCTTTGCGTTGCTGTGGAAGGGAGGCATGTTGAACATTTTTAGGGCATTGACATCTTGATGGGTGAAGTGTTGTCATGAGATTTGTACTTCACAACACCAAACTGAAAGCGGCAGTATGAAATATTCCTTAGCATAGCTAAAAAGGTTTCTGCTGTTGATGGTGCCGTTGTTACTCTTGATTTCAATAAAACTTACAATACTTGGAAATCAGCAGTCACTTTATTTGCGTAGCCCAAACAAGGACCATGCCCGGTCGTCTAGTCACCATTACGCACGCGTACTGCCCTCCGGCTTCTCCGCTCGCGCCATTATTTCGGCATGGCAGCTGCCGCCATCTTTACAGGCTGCGCGGTCGCTTGTTACGACAGCGGTTACGGGTTCTTCGATTGTTTTTTTTTTCATTTCACCAGCCGTGAGGGGAAGGGGGACAGTTATTATCTTTACCAATGCCTCCGCCCCGTTGTCAGACTAAATGCCGCACGCAACAGCGGTGTCACATCAGGGAGGAGCTTTGCGCCGATCCTCACTCTCTTGCAAGTTGCATGCGTAATCATGCGAACGACAATTAAAATTTGGAGTTGGATATGTCGGAGCACAGACATGCTAGAAGAATTCTTCCAAGTGAAACTGTGTAGGAACACGACTGCCTTTAACTTTTTAATACAAACATACACACTTACTGCAGTCAATAAAAAGTTAATTATTCAATTTTAGTTAATTCGGCTGCTAACAGCGATAATTATCATCTCACTTTGTTTCCCCCTAGCCACATAACTTATTTGCGCAGATGGTCTTCACGTGCCTGCCAGTGTCTAATTTTAAGAAAACCATAAAACTTAATTTTGAACACCCGGTATATCTAAGCCTGTATTGTTTCTTAAAATAAAATTTGGGATGATCTTTTGCAGGTTCGTTATAAATGCGTAGACACATGTCCATCTTTGGAGTTCTGTTGGGACACCTTGATTTCCTTAAGAAGATTCTTTGTTTTCGGCTGATACACCTTCGTTTGATTTGGAGGACTAACTCCCCTATTCTCAAACAGCCCTCGACTCGAAGCTCTTCCTCCACTCCACCTTCTTGAGCACAGCGCCTCCTCTCGACTGATAAAGACGCGACAATTTTAAAGAATTCCCGTGAATGATCATGAAGCTCAGTGACCACTTCTTTCGAGGGATGGCGGTGCTATGTTTCCTCTTGAGTCGAGGTGTTGCGTTGACTACAGGAACGTTCTTGAATACGGGCGTAACGCTACGCTCCAACGCGGCAACCACTACGCTGGTTGTTTACGATATGCGAATCACCGCGTATGAAGACTCACGACGCCACCTACAAGAAGAACGATGTGGCGTAGTAGCCGAGAGCGCGAGCCAGCGTCTTCATGTTTTGTTTCCCACGCCACGTCATCCTTTTACACAAGGCGCGCATCTGCTCCCGCTTCTCTAACCACGCGACGCCATCCTAGGCCCGCGCGCTGGCGTTGGCCGCTGACGTCAGGCTCCCCCACTTCGCAGCCGCTGCTCGAGGCTTCGCCCCGCTCCGCGAAAACGGCCACTTAGATAAACCGATCCGGCGGCTTTGAGCCTCCTATGCATTAAAATGTACGACAATAAAACTGCGAAGTTACATTGAAAAACTTGTAGCGTACGAACGGTACTGTGCTCGTGCTGGGTATTCTCAACGTGTAACTGTGATCACAATGATTGCTACAGTTTTTAAAAAAGTTGCCTATACGTAGTTCTTAGTTTAGCTGTTAGTTGTTATTATTTATATATGGACACTTCAGCGAGAGATCTCTTTCATTAAGCAGGTTGGTCGCGGAACCAATGACAGCCAGTGAGGCAACCGCTGACACCCCAAGGGGAAACTAAGTTTATCAGGCGCGAAGGCGCTCGCGCGGACATCGGCGTGCTTGGCAAAAGGGACGTCCCCTCATTCATTCGACGCCACCGACGGGACGAGTGAGGCACGGCCGGCGCCAGGAGGTCCAAGGTGTTCATGAGAAAAACTACGGCAACTTCGCGACACCACACTCCTACGGAATACAACTAAGCTTTGTGAGCGAGCTAGCTTTACCTCTACAGGGCTGATACCAATGGTACTCGCGAAAAATACTTTTGAAGAATGCTGGTGGCCATATATATATATATTTTTTTTTTGCGACAGGGCCATCCCCCTGTCAGCGAGGGGGCGATGCAGAAATTTGAGGGGGGGGTCAGGACATCCGGACATCCCCCCTGGATCCGCGCCTGTATACATGTCCCGTGATAGCGGCCCCTTTTCACTTTTGGTATGCTTCACTGCAATAATTTTTGGGTAAGCTTCACCGCGTAACACGTCTACTGCGGCGAAGCTGACTTTAGAAAGCCGATTCATTCAACGCATCTTACGAGGCAGGTCCGCTTATCACGCTTGGCAACGTTTGAACACCACACTTACTACATTAATTTCTTTAGTTATTTTAATTGTATTGTCACCGTGATCCTGCAGCCCGCAGTAGCAGGCTGATACTGCGTCATAATCGTTCCAACTGCATCAGGACAGCGTGTAGCTGGTAAGCGTGCATGCAACAGGCACGGCGGCATTGGCTGTTGTTGGGAAACTTCCGAGACGCTCTTTCGCGCAGTAATGCCATTTGTCTTATTAAAAAGAATGCAGGTGGTGATTAAATGAAATGCAGCAAAGCTGTAGAAAAGCAGTAGCAAAGCTGTTCGACCATCTCGCGCAAAAACGCGATTCAACACGATCTGGCGGAACAGCTCACCATGTCAGGATTTTCTGGCGTCCTCGTTTTTTCACGCATCATTCACTGAACCACACTACTGGATGGTTCTGTACACGTACTAACGATCCTGACGGAGGATCAGCTTTATAGCTTTATATGGGATGCCACGGCCCATTCCACGGGCCGGCTGCAATTTGACGCGGCCACGAGGCAAAATATGCGCGCAAGATAACTGACGGCAACACATCAAGCAGCTGACAGCCCCAACCTTTTATTACATGCATATAGAGTGGAAAAATGGATTACTTACTCTGTAAGAAGGCACGGAATACGGACCGCTTCACAACGCGACCGGCCCCGAAAAACAGCCGCCATGAAAATAAACGGACGTGACGTCATGGGTCGCACCAAACGTTTTGGGCACCTTTTGTTTGCTGCGACCGGGTCGCAGGAATGCCGGCCTAAAAGTATCGCCATCTACTCTTTCCTCCGCCGCCTCCTCTCCTAAAGTGCTTGCTTTTTTCTTTACGTTTTGCTTGCGAAAGCCAAGTCGACGGTGGCGCACCTAGAAAGTCCGCGTTGAAGCTTTCAGGCCGGGCGCGCGCCGCCGCCGCCGCCGGCGACTGCGGCTGCACTGAGGACTTTCAACATGGCTCTGAGGCGGAAAAAAAGAAAATCTAAAGTGAAAAGCGCGCGCTATCGTCGTCCAATCGGAGATAAGGGGAGAGAGAAGCGGCGTTTATCAAAGGATGGCGGTACTTTTCTTATAGGGGGACTTTAGTTGGACTATACAGGGGTCGGTTTTCGTGCCTTCCATGATCACGGCTCTCCATCAGCCCATCTTGCTCGACGAGACGCGGAGGCGGTCCATTTTGCGTGACGACGCTGGCGCGAGGGTCTGCTCCGGACCACCGTCAGTTGCGTTATATCTGCGCATCCATCCATCCATCCATCCATCCATCCATCCATCCATCCATCCATCCATCCATCCATCCATCCATCCATCCATCCATCCATCCATCCAGGCATCTTAACTCGATGGCGCCACCATACTGGCGGAAGCTGGGGATCGCGTTTTTTTTTTTTTGATTGCGCGTCTCGTCTGTATGACATCTCGTAGTCTGCGCCCGCGCATAATGCGTTTGCAGGCGCCTTAACTATATGGCGCCACCATATTGGTGGAGGCTCGGATCGTTTAAAGGGCATTTTTCCAGCACCTGTTAGAAAGCGTTTGCGTGGCTCAGTGGTAGAGTATCTGGCTCCCGCGCAACGGGCGGGGGTTCGTTCCCGGCGGGAACCAGGTACTTTTTTCGCATTTCCAGCGATAGCGGTTACGTTCGCCGGACGCCGTCGGCAGCAGCGGCGGACACCATCGTGAACCGAAACGGCTAGTGGAATGAGCCCCTAACAGCTTACGCTGTAAAAAGGAAGGAGCGGAATGGAAATTTTGACGAAAAGTATCTTAGAGTGCTGCGAGCGATATTGACGCGTGATTGCCACAGACTAAGGGCTATCGCACATTGAATTGCGTTTTTGTACAGTTCTTTTCTCTCTATTTATTTTATTTCAACTCGTCTCTTCTTGTATCACCTTTCACTCCCATTACCACTTTTTCCAAGTAAGTATTAAGATTGGCTAACCTGCTTGTCTTTCCATCTTCATTTACGGCGGTAGCTATTGTGGGCGCACTCACGTAGTTATCTTGATGTCCGCCGTCGCTGCTGGTGTTCATAGCTAGAATCCCAGAGCGCTTTGCTACAACGTTACAAAAATCAGTCATATAAAAATAAAAAAACCCAGCAGATCTCACGACCTGTGAGAATCGATGCTATGCGAAGCAGTGTGCGGGTAGCCTACCAAGGGAACGAAATGACCATGAGAGCACCAAGATGTAGGCGGCTGTTTCATGACCTACAAGACACGCATCTCATGACATTCATGTCATGCGTCCTCAGGAGTCCTTTTAGCTATGCCTAAGAGACCATAAGGCGAAAGCCTTAGTCATGCTTATGACTGTGAGATCGACCATCAACTTTCAGCCTTTTGCTTCACTTAGTACCACATCCGAACCAATTCCATTGGTTCTTGAGTGATAATCTTCTTTCGCTGAGACATTTTCATTTTTGCTAAGTCATGCTCATGACTATGACTTCTACCATCATCCTTTAGTGTTTCCTTCACTTAGGGCCCACGTCCGAACCCATTACAGTGGTTTTTGAGTGTTAATCTTTTTTCGCTGAGACATTGTCATTTTTAATGAGCCATGCTTATGACTATGACCTCTACCATCATACTTTAGTGTTCCGTCACTTTGTACCCACGTTAGAATACATTTCAGTCATTTTTGAGGGTTTTTTTTTCGCTGGGTTTGTGTCATTTTAGGCGCCTGTTTCATGACCTGCTTGACACAGATGTCATGATATTCATGTCATGTCCTATAATTTATGCTCGTCATACACTCTTGTCATACTATGCCAATTTTGGTACCTACCAAGTTAACGAAGCGACCATGAGAGCACCAATACGTAGGCGGGTAGATAGATATATAGGTAGATATTCGTAGATCGATAGATAGATAGATAGATGTCAAAGTGGCAAATGCTTGCCAAGAAATTTAAAAACCAATGGTTGATCCCTCTTTCATACGAATCGGTAGAACACAAAAGTGAAACGTATCTGCAGAGAAGCTGTGGCATGTTTGCTTCGTGACCGCACGGTCCACTGCAGTGGAAAGTGCACGATTTGCGGGCCGGCGACTATGTTGCAGGTTCGTTGGCACGCGGCGTCCTGTTAGCGAGCGCCGCCCTGCTGGCGAGTGGCTTCGGCGAATGTGCGACCATTCTGGTTCCGCTCCGTAATTGCTACGGTAGCCTGTCGAGCTGCAACGCGCACAGCTGCAGGAATGCCAGTGGCAGAGTTCGCACCGTGCGCCGCGAACGTGCGAATGCATTTTGCTTCACGCTGCCGTGTTTCTCACCGGAGCAAGGCGAGATTCACCCGGCGACGTCGTTGCCTTTCTGCGCCTTTTAGCGTAGCAGTTGTCTTCGGTGGTGCCGTTGCAAGCGAAGCAGTAGGCCATGCACTGCTGATACACGTTGAAGCCACAATCGATAGGTGACGAGGCGTCACAGGCTAATCCGACGCTAAACCATGTGCGGTAACTCCCTACACGCGGCCACATACTCTGGTGTTGCAATCGTTCAGCCACCATGGGAATCATGGGAAGTACATGGATTTGTCTGATCTTCGTGCTTGTGGATTTAGACGTTCTTGTGGCTTTGTTGATCGTGCTTTATATGCCTTCATTGTCGTAAATTTCCCAGAAATCTAATACTTTTATTGCGATAACAATTATATGGACACTTCAACCGGATTTCTGCCGTCGCCGTCGCCGTCGACGTGAGGTTCTGTATAGATTCCAATGGCGATGAAATCGTTGCCGCGCGCCGTATGCGCGAGCGAAAGCGCGCGGGGGACGCGCGCCATCACGGAGGGCGAATTCCCCTGCGCGCTATCACGGAGAGCGAACGCATGGCGGAAAGCAAACGCGACCGCCGCGCGAAAGGCCGTGGGGGTATGGGGGGGAGGGAGGCGCGGCGACACTGTGCTCCGGCACCAAAGGCATATGTTGCAACCAAGGCAGCGCGGGAGGGAGCGGGAGGGAGCGGGGGGGGGGAGCAGCTTCTACTCTGCCAACAACCGTGCTCGTACGTTAGCTGTGGCGGTCGCCCGCACCGTCTCTTATCTCCACAAGGCTCTGACCTTTGTATGCGCTGTGCATCCGCCGCTCAGTTTCCTTTGAAGCGATAGACCGCATGGACCTTGCCCGCTGCGGCGGCTGCGCTTGCTGCCAGCGTTTTGACAGTTGTTGTCTGCGGTAATTCAGTGTGATCTATTCATGTTTGCTTGTGCGCGCTGACACCACGCTTGTTAATTCAGTTAGTAATAGTCGAGCCTATCTCACATGCTCATTTTCCAACGCGCGCTACACATGCAATGCTGCCCGGATCGGCAGTGCAGCGCTACAGGTATATATATCCCTTCGCACCCGCCCGTGCTGCCCACGGGAAGCGCTTCTCATCAACACAACCGTTTCACACGCGCCTTTTCGTGGTCATCGTGTCTCTCTTCATGTCGGTCTACTTACGCCGCAGCACACCTGCTTACTTACTAAGCTCATGTTTACTACAATTCATATTGCTACCAAAGCCGCTCACCTTACTTCGTATGACATTGCTGTGTTGCTATCGCATTCATTGCTTCGCCCTTAGGGCGAAAATGTCACATTTTTTTTGAAGTGCAGAAGACGCTGCAAACACACACAATCGCTACTAATTGCAACAGTTCAGCTTGTCGAGGTGCCCAAATCGAAACACGCCAAGAGTCTCAATGCGTCTCCCCGTCTGAGTGCAAACCCTGGTCCATCAGATATAATCAAAAAGATGACCAGCCCTTCCCCTGTCGAGAAAATGGGGCTAAGCGAAGCTTGTTGTGTGTATATGTGACCTTCGTCAGGGCAAGGTAAAGTTCACTACATGTCACGGTAATAAAACAAACGTTTTTGTAGCCAGATCTACATTGGGCGCATTCTCGCCGTTTCGCTGTGGTCGGTGGCCGCACCGCGAGCTGAGCCGTTGCCTAGCAACCGCCGCAGCTGGCAGCGCCGCTCGCCGCGCCATCTGGCATGACGTCAGAGGAGGAGCCGGTGAAACCGCGAGCTGAGCCGTTGCCTAGCAACCGACGGCTTTGCATCGGCGTTGCCGGCGTTGCATCTCTGGAGGAGCAGGCGTTGCATCGTATATGTAGAAGGGGCGGCTCGGTGGGATTCGTCGGCAGATATCGAAAGTGAGTCGGAGAGACTGAAAGAAGCCAGGCTTCGTCGTCGGAACGAATCCAAGAGGACGGAGAGAGCCGAGGAGACGGAGGAAGACCGAGCCGCACGCTTCGAGAAGCGTCGTAAGTACGAAGTGGCCAGGCGAGAGCATTCAGATGAGAATGGTTCGTCGTCTAGTTCGGCATCTCGTGCCAGGGCCGTGGATCAACGACGGAATGAAACACCAAGCTAAACAATAACATTAACCGTACCTCTCGCTACGCACACCGAGGCATAACTGAGTTAAGCCACATACAATTTTTAAATGTATGCATCGAGGGAAGGAAACGTACCACGCAACGGAAGTAAATCTTGCAGGAAAGGGAAACAAAATAAGAAGGAAAGGGAACGAAAAGTACCACGAAAGGGAACGAAAAGTATTGGGAAGGGGAAGGGAAAGTAGTAGGTCAAGCACACACACGACAACCTTCACTTACCCCCGATTTCTCGACAGGGGAAGGGCGGATTTTCTTTCTTTCTTTCTTTCTTTCTTTCTTTCTTTCTTTCTTTCTTTCTTTCTTTCTTTTTCCCTTTCTTTCTTGCTTTCTTTCGTTCTTTCTTTCTCTCTCTCTTTCTCTGTTTTTTTCTGTCTCTTTCTTTTTCTCACTCTTTCTTTATCTCCTTCCTTTTCCTTTCTTACTCTCTTTCTCTCTCTCTTTCTCGTTTTTTTTTAATTTTGTCCCTGGTACGTGCCATTCAGCTTGGACCGTTTCTGCACTATCACCAGGATCGGCCCCCTTTTTAACGTGACACCACCACCAGCACCATCGCCAAAACTTGTGAGCCTATAAAGCTTCGCTTAAAAGGCAGAAACGACAGCGCGATAGATAGACGCCAGTTTTCCTCCACATGTGGAGGTAACAGGTCCGCGCGCGTTCGTCTCTGACACCTGCATAAGCCAGTGAAGCCGCTGTTAGCGTTTGCGTTGAGCACATGCACTGCAGACGACCACGTAGCTGTGGCCATAAGGACATCACCATACGCAGTATATTGCGTATGCTGATGTATTTATGGAAACACAATCGAACGTCCGACATGTCGCTCGTGTCAGGTGTTGGCGCCTAACGACAAGACGCTGTTGCTAATTGACAGCTTCACTGATGATATCTGATGGGGGTCAGAAATTAAAGAAAACGTGTCCAAGTATATCTAGTAGTCTGCTTTCCCCAAAGCCAAGACAGAATTAACTTTCATGTTGGCGACACGTACGAGGCAGGAATTGCTGACAGGTAGGCCGTTGCCACTGCATAAGTGCCATATATATGGTGTTGGGACTATACAAGTGCTTTAGAAATAGGTAAGAGGCGACGGTTGGTGGGATGAATTATGACAGCGTGATACTGTTCCCTTTTGGTACAATGCTAATGTAGAAAAAAACATCAGAGAAAAAGAGAAAAGACGGGCAATATCAAGCCATGAGCCACATTTCCGTCGAGATCATTGTGCGGTATTAGCTGCTCTTAGATTGAGGTTAGCATTTTTTTTTCAATGCGCTCATTAGATTTCTTACACTTACTGTTTTAACGTGGAGCACGCATCCACGTGAGTGGAAGATAGCTAAAATTATCTTGCTTCTAAAGAACGCAGGAAGAGTGTTTGATTTGGACTACATTCGGCCAATTGCTGTAACTTCTAACATGATAAAATTAATTGAAAGCGTCGTTTATAGTCGTCTATGAGAGCACATTACTAAAGTTACTGCATTAAGCACCGCTCAGAATGGATTTCGCAGTGGTTGTTCTATTCGGTCCACGCATCTCGATTTAGAAAGCAAAATATGGTTAGCTAAGAGTAAGTTGGAAGTTTCTGCCCTCGTAACTCTAAATGTTTCAAAAGCTTATGACAGCATAGAGCATAGCATTCTACTGAATAAACTTGCTGCCTTAAACCCTTCATTGTATATCATTGTATATCATTCAGGCAGCGTTACCGAGTAACGAACGTAATCTTTGAATTACAATATTGTTGCACGAAGAAAGCAGGCCCACGAGTGTAGAAGAATGTATAGTTACAAGCGAAGAAATATGGCGTTCAGGCAACGGCCAGAGTCTTCGTCTTCCTCTCGTTCGCGTCACCTTCTTCTTTCCCTTCACCGTAACATCACCCTCCCGGTGGGGTTAGCTCCGTCCCGGTGCAGGTTATGGAGCGTCGCTTTATGGGGGGACATAGGGCTTGAGCCTGGCGACGTGAACAACATCGCTGGTGACGATGGTAGGCACTGAAGGCTGACCGACTGGGGCGATCTCGTATGTCACGTCAGACAGTTGTCGTAAGATCTGGTAAGGACCAGAATAACGGGAAAGTAGTTTTTCCGAGAAGCCGACGCGACGTGAAGGCGTCCAGAGAAGGACAAGGGAACCAGGTGAAAAATGGTGGTCTCGGTGCCGAAGGTCGTAGCGTCGTTTTTGAGAAGCTTGCGAGACTGTGAGGCGATGACGGGCGACCTCTCGGGCCTGGGCGGCTAAGGCAATAGCATCGCGAGCGTAACCAATGCTGGATGATTGTACTGCGGAAGGTAGCAACGTGTGGAAGGGCAAGGTGGGGTCGCGGCCATACAAAAGGTAAAATGGGGAGAATCCGGCAGTATCGTGACGGGACGAGTTGTATGCGAAAGTGATGTACGGTAAAGCGACGTCCCAGTCGCGGTGATCGTCGGAAACGTACAGGGCCAGCATTTCAGTTAGTGTGCGGTTGAGTCGTTCGGTGAGGCCGTTCGTTTGAGGGTGGTATGCGGTAGCGAGCTCGTGTTCTGTAGAACAGGAACGGAGCAGATCATCGACGACCTTCGAGAGAAAGTAGCGGCCGCGATCCGTGAGTAACTGGCGAGGGGTGCCGTGGTGCAGGATGGCGTCGTATAGTAGGAAGTCGGAGACATCTGTAGCGCAGCTGGTTGGCATCGCTCGTGTAATGGCATATCTCGTGGCATAATCTGTTGCTACAGCAATCCATTTGTTTCCTTTCATAGAAATAGGAAAGGGGCCAAGGAGGTCGAGGCCCACACGGAAGAAGGGCTCTGTAGGGATAGCAATTGGTTGAAGCAAACCAGCAGGAGGCATAGCAGGCGTCTTGCGGTGCTGACACAGGTCGCAAGAAGTGACATAACGGCGTACAGAGCGATAAATGCCGGGCCAGAAGAAGCGGTGCCGCAGGCGGTCGTAAGTACGAGTGATGCCCAGATGTCCAGCAGTAGGAGCGTCGTGAAGTTGCTGGAGCACGGCCAGTCGAAGGTGCTTTGGAACGACTACGAGGAGCTCCGGGCCATCAGGACGAACACTACGACGGTATAAAGTTCCATCGCGCAAGGTGAACATCCGCAGAGACGGGTCATTAGGCGAGGAGCTTAGGCGTTCCATAAGTGTTCGAAGAACAGGATCTTGGCGTTGCTCGTCGCCAATATGGAGAAAGCCGGAGAGGGACACAATACTGATGTCCGAGTCTACATCGGTATCGTCCGGTTGATCCACGGGATAGCGGGACAGGCAGTCAGCGTCTTTATGCAGGCGCCCTGACTCATACATAATAGAAAATGTATATTCTTGTAGACGCAATGCCCAACGTGCAAGTCGTCCAGTTGGGTCCTTCAAAGAGGAGAGCCCGCAGAGGGCGTGATGATCGGTTACGACGCAGCAGCCCCGACCGAAAAGGTACGGCCGAAATTTCGCGACCGCCCATACGAGCGCGAGGCATTCCCTCTCAGTGATGGAGTAATTTCGCTCGGGCCTGGAAAGAAGGCGGCTGGCGTAAGCGATGACACTGTCGTGGCCCTGTTGACGTTGAGTGAGGACAGCACCGATGCCATAACCACTCGCGTCAGTTCGTACTTCAGTAGGCGCAGAAGGGTCAAAGTGTGACAGAATTGGGGAGGTTGTAAGCCGCTCGATCAGGGTAGAGAAGGCTTGCTCCTGCAGTGGCCCCCAAGAGAAAGAGGCATCTTTCTTAAGAAGGTCAGTGAGAGGGCGAGCGATGTCGGCAAATTGCTTCACAAAATCGCCGGAAAAAAGAGCATACGCCCAGAAAACTACGGACATCGTTTGTTGCACAAGGTACAGGAAAATGGCGCAAGGCGTGGACTTTCTGTGGATCAGGTTGGATTCCGGCGGCGTTTGCGAGATTGCCGAGCATGGTAATTTCACGGCGACCGAAATGGCACTTGGAGGAGTTTAGCTGAAGGCCAGCCCTGCGAAACACGGAGAGTATGGTCGTGAGGCGACTCAGGTGGCTCTCAATGTTCGACGAAAACACAATCACATCGTCGAGGTAACAGAGGCATGTAGACTACTTCAAGCCGCGCAGCAGAGAGTCCATCATGCGCTCGAATGTAGCTGGCGCATTGCATAATCCAAAGGGCATGACTTTAAATTGCTACAGACCGTCCGGTGTGACGAAGGAGGTTTTCTCACGGTCCATCTCGTCGACGCTAATCTGTCAATAGCCGGAGCGGAGGTCAATTGATGAAAAGTATTGGGATCCGTGAAGGCAGTCAAGAGCGTCGTCAATGCGAGGCAGGGGGTAAACATCCTTCTTTGTTATCTTGTTGAGGTGACGGTAGTCAACGCAGAAGCGGCACGACTTCTCTTTTATTGCGATAGGAATTATATGGACACTCAAAAGCAGATTTCTGCCGTCGCCGTCGCCGTCGCCGTGAGGTTCCGTATGACGTCAATGGAGATGAAATCGTCGCCGCGCGCCGAACGCTGTATGGGCGAGTGAAAGGGCGCGAGGGTCGCGCGCTTTCACGGGGAGTGAACGCACGGCGGAGAACAAACGCGCGTTCTGCGCCGTGCTCGCTTAAGGGCTGAAGAAGTAGGCGTCTCTTTCCTCCTTTACAATCACCATATATGTAGAGCAAACGCGCCTTCTTCCGACGCGCGAGAGGGCGTGGGGGAGGGGGGGAGGGGGAGGGAAGGGAGGCGACGTTTAGCTGCGGCACCAAGTGCCTATTTATATCAGAGGCTCCGGCAACAGTCACCAACGCCGCACGCATTTTTGAGCGAACGCGGGCAAAACGCCGACGGCGTCGACAACAGTTCTGCGTGTTGCCGGTGCTGCTGCATGTCCAAGTTTATACAGCTGATAAAGCTAATATCATTACTCCGTATAGCTCTCTACAAATTTGCTATCGCAATTGATGCTTCGCCTTTCAGGTGAAACTGCGACAATTTTTTTCTTTACTA
Organism: Dermacentor silvarum; assembly: GCF_013339745.2. NCBI lineage: Eukaryota > Metazoa > Arthropoda > Arachnida > Ixodida > Ixodidae > Dermacentor > Dermacentor silvarum. Next base: position 107,572,395 of record NC_051157.2, read on the forward strand.
AGACAACCGGTGATGCCCACGGGCTACTGGAAGGTTCAATGATGTCCTTGTCCATCATCTTGTCGACCTCTTTCTGGATTATGGCCCTTTCTGTTGCGGAGACACGATATTGCCGCCTATGAATGGGGCTGGCGTCACCGGTGTTGATGCGATGCGTGACAACAGATGTCTGACCAAGTGGACGGTCGTCCAAATCAAAGATATCCCGATAAGATGACAGGAGGTGATGAAGAGCTGTTGTTTGCTTGGAAGGAAGGTCAGGGGCGATCATCTTACAAACATCGTCCGCAGGCGTCGAGCACGAAGGAATGGGTGACAAAGGTGCGTTGGTACTCAGGAAGGATTCGGAGGCCAAAGAAGAAATCTCAAATTCTTCCAAAGGAGTGATAAGTGCGACGGCAATACCGTGTGGCTGCACATGCGTCGAAAATCCAAAATTGAGGATGGGCACCCGAGCGCAGTTTTCGACGATCCGGATTAAGGTGCTCGGTAGGGCAATATTTCGTGACAAAACCACGTCAGTAAGCGGGGACACGACGTACTCGCCATCAGGTACGGGAGGACAGGGCGTCAGGAGGACATTGGTAGCCGCCTGTGGAAACAGCCTTGCAAACTCAGCAGAACATAAGCGGGGTGAAGCACAAGTTGTTGCATCTGCGTCGGCAGGAAGCGGCAGATCCAGCTGTACAACACCTGCGGAGCAGTCAATTTGGGCAGAGTGTTTCGAAAGGGAGTCGGGGCCGAGAATTAGGTCGTGTGGACAGTGCTCAAGAACGATAAATAAAACAACGCTATAATTGCCCGCAATGGTCACACGTGCTGTGCACATTTCAAGAACAGGTGAAGTACTCCCATCGGCGACTCGCACAGTGCACGGTACGGCGGGCGTCAGAACCTTTTTGAGCCTTCGGCGGAGAGCAGCGCTCATAACTGAAAGCTGCGCTCCTGTGTCAACGAGAGATGTAACAGGAACACCATCAACTTCAATGTCCAGTAGGTTTCCACGTGTAGGCAGGGTAAACAGAGGATTTGTGGGCCGGGTCGGAGTTGCAGCTTCACTTCCGGGAGTTGCAACGCCTAGTTTCCCGAAGGGAAGCGACCGGTTGCAGATGGGGACGAAGAGCGGTGAACGAGAGGCGAACAGGACCGACGGCCTTGCGGACACGGGGAGCGGCTGGATTTTGGTGGAGCACTGTCGGCGTTGATGTTCCTAGGCGGCGTGTAGGGCGAGAAAGTGCGATTGTCTGGTACTTGGCGGTAGTGACTCGGAGACGACCACCGAGGAGACGACGATCAGCGGTTACGACAATGACGGGCGATGTGTCCAATACCGGAACAATTAAAACAGATGGGTCTGTCATCCGCTGTGCGCCAGTCAGCGGGGTTGCGGCGGAGTGGCGGAAAGCTTTGCGTCTGGGAGCGAGCAGCCGGAGAAATCTGGTAGGTGTTCGTATCGCGGACCGAGCAGAGAGATGGAATGCCCAAACTCGCTATTTCGTCCCGAACGACCGCTTGTATAAGCGAGATAGCGGGCACACTTTTCCGACAGTCGGAACGAATTGGAGCCGGAGCCATGGCCTCAAGCTCACGGCGAACGATACGCGTTATATCTTCTGATCCTGTCGGCTGAACGAACCGCGGCGGGTCTTCGCACGAAGATGTCGCGGCGGTATTGGGAAGTCTGTCGAAATGTTGAGGGACGCGGCGGCCTTTCGCTTATTCGAAGCGCCGGCACTCCTTTATAATTGCATCCACAGTGGCACAATCCTTACACATGAGGAGATTGAAGGCGTCGTCTGCAATACCTTTTAGCATGTGACCAATCTTGTCCACCTCGGTCATGGTGTTATCAGCCTTGCGGCAGAGAGCCAGCACATCCTGTATGTACACGACATAGGATTCTGTGGACGTCTGATCGCGGCATGCAAGTTCTTTTTTTGCTGCCAACTGACGACCGACAGGTCTGCCAAACAGGTCTCGCATTTTTTCTTTGCAGACATCCCAGCTTGTTAGGTCAGCTTCATGCGTATCGTACCATTGCTTCGCAGTTCCTTTCAGATAAAACATGAGGATTGCTAGCATCATTGTTGGATCCCACCTGTTGTTGTCGCACACTCGTTCGTACATCGCAAGCCAGTCCTCGACGTCGGCGTTGTCCGTGCCACAAAATGTCCCCGGGTCCCGCAGATGAGTGAGGATGACCGTTGGCGTGGACTGCTGAGGCGTTGTCGGTTGTGTCGGTTGATCTGCCATTGTGGCGGCAGGTAGATGACGTCGGCTGCGAAGTTCCGTGATTGTACCCCGCACCTCCACCAAAATGTTGCAGGAAGAAAGCAGACCCACGAGTGTAGAAGAATGTATATTTACAAGCGAAGAAATATGGCGTTCAGGCAACGGCCAGAGTCTTCGTCTTCCTCTCGTTCGCGTCACCTTCTTCTTTCCCTTCACCGTAACAATATTACCAGTAAATGCAATTGATTTTACATATAATTGTTTACGGACAAGACTGCTTGTTAGAAAAGTTGTTCAAAAGCATAAATATAAACTATGCGTGCGTTGCATTGAATCCACTTAGACTATAAAATTAACTTTTGTTTAATAAAAAGGTAATGCATATAACGCCGCCCGGATTTAAATATTATCATGCGAGCGCCAGCCGCATGGGTTATTAGTGGAAATATATAACCGAGATAAAAGGTGAAATCCGGCGAAAGTACGCAACACCTCGCAGGAAAAACTGCCGTGCGATGTTCGCCCCCTTGTTCAGTTTTCCATTCCAGAGAATATACCGCCTGCGACAGCAACTGCGCAGCCCTACTTACATGAAAAGGAAGGTGCCTGTAGAGCGGCGGTCCACGTGCGTGAATATGACGAGTCATACGCAACGCGTGTATAATTTTTTCACTGCATGTGTGTGGTGTATGTGGCTGGAGATTAGGATAAAAAGGCCTCAATACTTTTTAAGTCTTTCTTTTTTTCCTCTTTGTTCATTGTGAAAGCTTCCAGTCTATATTTTAGTAGAGCCACCATATGCGTCAGCAAAATGGCTGAAATATTGGTAAAAATTTAGTGTCACTTTAAACATTCGCAATTGTATACCGAATTTCCATACTGACCCATCTGCGCAAAAAAAAAAAATGGAAAGAAGTGCAAACGAAGCAGTTGCTCTTTCACGCCTCCCCCACCTTCTGTCGCCCCAACTCAGAGTAAATATCCATTCCAGTTACACAGCTGCTCGACCGTGCGCATTTCATGGTTTGCTAACGCACGTAAATGAAAAAAGTGCATTTAAAAATTTGCAGTGGCTTAGCTCGTCTATGCCAGGATATACGTAGCGTTAGCAAAGGTTCAGCTGATTATTCTTAGCTTTCCTGGTTGTCTAGATTGTCAAGGATTAGCTTGATTGTCATGCTTACTGCTGCTCCAATGACACACACGCGGTATACGTATTATGTGGCACATGTATTCATTCCTCCTACGCTCAACCGCTAATTGCCAGGCAACTACTTCGGGATCCGATGAGTCAAGCTTCTCCGTTCTTCTGCGCTGTTGAGCAGCATTTGAGCTCTCCTTCTCCATGGCTATACCACACTGGCAAATGCCAGCTGCAGAAGCGCAGCGGCTCTAGCGCAGTGTCAGACGGCGACTGCACAGCGAGCGCGCGCCGGCGCCAGTGCGTCTACCACGGCTACGACGTCACTCCTCTGGAATGCGCAGACCGGCGGCGGTGAGTCGCGCGCGGCGGCGGCGGAGTGCGCGAGAGGTGCCGGCTCCGGTGGCTCCGGTGCGCAAGCCGTGTGACATCACTGATCCTTGCGCATGCGCAGCACGGCTCTTGATGTGCCGCGCGAAACGGGCTTGGCTAGGCCAGTGTAGCTAACGCTACAAAATGTTGAAGGAAGCATGGCAATACTGCAGCTACGTCGATTCTCTACTTGTGGCCGTGCAGTATTGGGTATAGAGGGTAACAAAGACCTGTCCTTCAGAAGAGAAGAGCCTAACAAACGATCTCGCACTGGGGAGCGGTTCGCTCGCGGGCGTGTAGTGCTACATTTTGCCGCTTCACCCGTTAAAATGCACGGTGTGGCCATGGCTTTTTCGAAAAACCTGAAATTTATGGATGTGCTGCTAAATTGAGGAGCCACTTTAACTCTGAATTTATAAGCTGTGGGCAAAGCCTGGCTTGTAAATTTTTTTTTGCGCGGCATTCGTACATACGTATTAGCTATTGGATGCTCAGACTGACGCTATCATTAACAGCAGAATCGTGAATCGTAAAGCTCGCTGCAATGATTTCGTGCACCCCTTGCGGCTTCTACAAAACTATAGTTACACACTAGCACGGCTTCCGAGAATTGCGTGCGCCGGCCGGCGCATGCAAATCTCAGAGGCCATGACACTGAAGTGGGATTTGATTTCTAACGCCTTTATTTTTTTAGGGGGTAAGAAAAAAGAAACCACCACGCCTACCCTAACCGTTAAAGGCGTGTGTGGATTTGTATTTGTGGAGGTCGTACTTGCGTGATCGCGATACGTTTGAAAAATTCCATTGTATTTGCTTCATTAGCATTGTATTTGCCTAAATTACCATTTCACACACTTCATTTTGTATTAATATTTATTTCGCGAACTTAACGTTCGCAGAACATTTGGCTTAACACTTGCGCAAATGTCACAGCAAGCTTTGCTTAAGAGCCGCCGCGGTGTCTTAGCGGCTATGGTGTTGTGCTTCTTAGTGCGAGGTCGCGGGATCAGATCGCGGCCGCGGCTGCCTCATTTCGATGGAGGCCAAATACAAAAACTTATAACGTGGCACACCGCACTATTTGCTGAGCACGCGCACATTACAGCATCAAGGGGTTCCTTACCAACCGTACAGCTACCACTAGCATCGACAATTTGCGGACGCCAACTCTCTGCGCACCCAACAAGGGCACACCACACGGAGCAATTCTTTCGCCAGTACTCTTTAACATCGTCATGATTGGACCACCACTCTAATCAACCGCAATATCAGGCATCAAACACGCCATATATGCCGATGGCATTACTACGCGGACAATGTTTGGCTCCTTGGTGCACGACATGCCTTACAACATGCAGTCAACACTGTGCAGAACTACGCTACAGTGCACTCTAGAAAAATCGGGAATCCTAATTCTAACGCGCAAGCCGCGAGGAAAAGCGAGCCCGATACCGACCGACATCCCACTCCACACAGGCACCAACCAAATCCCTCCGCTGAGCAAACTCCGTATGGAGTTTGGTGCTCACCTCAGGCGAGCACCATCGGCTTGCACATGCAAACCTAAAGTGCAGCGACCCATGCTCTTCAACGCCTACAGCACTCCACTATGCAGGTCCATCGTATGGTCTGCCGCATCACCAACCGGAAGCCTGACCTCATGGTAGTTGACATCCTGCGACTCGTACAAGTACTCATTAGTCGCCTAGTATATTCTATTCCCTATCTCCGAATGAGTGCAGTAGATCACAACGCCCTCGACCTACTTTTGTGAGCAGCCTATGAGCACGCGCTTGTACTGCCAGCCAGAACGGCAACATTCCGCCTAGAAGTTCACAAAACTGCCCAAGAACTTATCGAGGCTCACTATGTTAATCAAATGGAAACAATACAACAATCAACCACCGGACGACACATTCTTCAACAGCTAAGAATAACCGCTTCGAACAAGTTCTACTCTTTTTAACTGCTACCCTAACTACTAACCACTGCTACTACTACTACGTTCTGCTGCTGGCAAAAGCGTTGGGCGTTGCCCCTATGGGATTATGTGCCAATGGCTAGTGTACACTCTCAGGGGAGTGGGCCGTAAACGCTCTGCTAAAACTCTAGTGTTTTGAGAATGATTAAAACACTGCTCTAACGCAGCAGCGAAGGTACGAACGACTAAGTGCCATAAAAACAGATGTTATTAACATGGTGTACGATCTCAAAACTCCTAACTAGATGTAGTTGAAGCTATATCGATATTCTGAAATATAATCTTATTTTTAAAAGTGCCGCGCATGGAGTTACGCTGGCGCATTGCCGTGAAGATTGACAAATCGCAACAGGGGCACTGCCAAAAATTCCTATCTATGACCATTACGCCGCAGCGAATTATTTACACCTGCAGCAAAGTAGAACATACTTCATTACTGCATAAGAGCGTTGTGTTCTCTCTGGTGAAACTTTGTGGCACCAGGTGGCGCCACGAAACTGGTCCCTGATGTTTACGTTTCCGGTAGCCCGATATTCCGTAAGCGACAATACCTTTAGGGACAAGCTAAAACTGCTTAAAGTTTTAGTGCGGACCCAGAAAGGGCGCTTCTGCCTAATTCTTCAAATTTTCTAGGTTGTACTTGGATGCCCTTCATTGCTTCATGAATGGAGACAAGAGGTTTAGCGAGTTATCACAATGCTTCGAGAAATTCCGAGAAAATAACACACCTTGTGTAAGGGTGATGTCTTCCTTAATATCGAAAAGCGGCATTTTGTGGCTTCCACTGCTCTACACCTCTGCAGTGGGCGTACCTTACATAAAGTGACACTTACGTGCATCGCCCCTTCAATAGCACCGCGTTGAACAACACACGCCGGGTTGTGTGTTGGGAGTGTTGGTATGCGAACTTCGCAAGCATTTTAGCACCAGCAGACAAGGACAAGAGAGACAAGTAAACACCATGATGGGCTAACTTCATGGTGCATGATGTATAAATGCAGTAATTTTCCTGAGAATAAACTGACGGAGTTAGCGGGTCGCGGTACCTACGTCTCCCTTTTGTCCTTGTCTGCTGGCGTTAAGATGTTATCCGAACCAGTTGAATAATCCTTCATTGCTGTCTGGCACTTATTACCTTCCCTAGAACACTCACAGAACTTGAAGTACGAGCCTATTAATCTTATACTTTAATAAACATTTATTGCTTGCTCGCATGTACAGTGAGGGCGGCTCAGATGTCCACAACACCGTCCACAATACTAGGTGCTACGGAGACTGCTGGACATGTTCGAAAGCTTGCTTGACATCACCAATGTTTAGGAAGCCGACCAGGCAATGGTTTCAAGTTTGGTGATAGAGCTGTAAAAAAGATATGGACGATGGTACCTTATAGATTCACGAAAAAAAAAACAATCGCTTGTAGTTTGATATGTTAAAATTACTATAGCATGTAATATCTCTACAATGTCTGTAAATGCTGTATTCTACGAAAATTTACTTGCTGAAAGAAGCGATATCGTGCGGTGCTACAGTAAGCTTTCAATTCAAAAAAGAAATATACGTGCTTACTTGATTATCACCATCGACAGCAACCCAAATGACGTTAGGTCAGGACAGATATATATCTCGGAAACGTGCTTTTACATAACCCTTCTTATAGATGCACCAATTTACTAATCTAGTCAACGTAAGCATTGGCATTCACAAAAATGGCATGTAAAATCCCCCAAAGAAGAAGAAATTCTGAATATCGTTGTTTCAAAGGGACTGACCAGTAATTTTTGGTAGTAATTTTTTTAGTGCAACGGGAAGCTTAATGAGGTGGTAACACGAAAAACACCACGTAAAAGTTTTTAGCAGAATTTTTATTCGGAAGTGAGCATGTCGTTCCATGGAAGCATGGTGAAAACAGTGATAAGTGAGCACGATAGCGATTAGACGCCGGCATTTGGCGGAGGCAGTCGACAAGGGCGGCTGTAGCTGTGAGAAAGTATTATTTTGTTTAACAAGCCGATGTTCCTGTGATTAATTTCTTCCGAAGTGTTTATTTTTACAATAACAGCTACGTGTTTCATACTTTCCTGTCCAACTGCAATGGTGATTAACCAATGATGATTATAGTTTTTTTCCAAGCCAAGTTAAGTTCTCGAAAGCAAAACGACGCTTCTACTCGTGATAGACAGTTCAGCGTGTTGCAGTAGCCACGCGTCTGCTAATAATGTAGCGCTGAACCCACTTACGGCACAGTTAGTCGATGAGATTTTGTATCGCACAGGGAGACCACACTGCTCCGTGTACTTGCTCACAAACTAGCGTCCGTACAACAGCATGCGCGCCGACATGCCTTGTGTGATGAGTGTGCCGCTCGTTGACTTCGACTTTCTTTACATCATCATCATCATCATCATCATCATCATCATCATCATCATCATCATCATCATCATCATCATCATCATCATCAACCTATATTTATTCCCACTGCAAGACGAAGGCCTCTTCCTGCAATCTTAAATTACGCCTGTCTTGCGCTAGCTGATTCCAACTTGCGCCTGCAAATTTACTACTTCGTAATACGATTAGAATAATGCACGCGCGTCTGATATTATACGAACTGCAATTTTAAGCAATAAGCATGTTGTAATTATTAACAGCCAGCTTATGTACAGTAATCTGATATACTACGTTCGGTGTACCAAGATTTCACCACCAGGGTGCGCCACTTTCTGATTTTTTAGACTTCTTTGCCAATGTAAAATTATATAATTCCTACTATCACTAGATTCTATCCCTACACCTCATGACCATTTCATTTCCATTAACGTCTCACAACACACACTGGCCGGTTGGCAGCCCCTGCAAGCATTTTTCACTTTTCATCAGCATCAATACCCTTGCTATAATACAATGTCGGTTCCTGCACAAGCCCACAGAATGAGCATTTTCCTCTGTGTTTATTATTGTGATAACAATTATATGGACACTCCAAGCGCATTCTTGCCGTCACCGTCGTAATCGCCGTCGGCGTCGCCGTGAGGTTCCGTATAAAGTTCAACGGTGATAAAACAATCACCGCGCGCCGTACGCTGTGTGTGCGAGTAAAAGCATGCGAGGGTGAGCCGGCAACCACAGCTTAATCTCGCGCACGCGAGAAAGGAAGGTGGCCGGAAGCGCGCGCTCTTCGTTCGCTCGCTCGCGGGGCACGGGGAGGAGGCGACGGGGACGGTAGGGGGGGGGGGGGGTGCGTGCTGCTCTTGCGGCTGCTGCTGACAGAGCTCCGCACGGGCACCGTATCTTGAAAGCGATCCTCTTTTGTGGCCAAAGTGTGCGCCCGCGGGAGTCTCATCTTCAAAGCGATCTGCGATGAGTGCAAATTGCAAAAGTGCGTGCGCCGAGTGCCGGTAGCTTCGTATGCGCTGTGCTTTCGACATTTTGTTCGCTTTGAAGCGAGACGCGAGGCAGCGGGAAGGTCAATTTGCCCGTTGCTGCTGGCGCGCTTTCGCATTCCGTCGTTTTAAACAGTTTCCGCGGTCATCGAGCGAGATGTGTTCATGTTTACCTGTGCGCTTGTGACACCGTGCTTGTCTATTGAGTTAGTAAGCGAATGTTTACAATTTTATACGGTCCAATAAACTACTAGCCTTGCTCCGTACAGCTCTGTACTAATTTGGAATCGCAATCGATGCTTCGCCTTTCGGGAGAAACTGCGACTTTTTCGGGAAAGCGACGAACAACCGCCTAAAATGAAGTTCCTGATGAGAAATATTCAAGAGGGCTGTGCGTGTTACATTTTACTGCGCTCGCGTAAGGCAGCCGCAGTGATCGCACGAACGCGGAGAGCTATTCTCCATTGACATCATTATCCAACAATTACCTTGGTAATGATGCTGAAATCGTTTTGTACAAACGTGCATTAAAGTTAATTGTTCAGGGCACTCCTACGCATGCCAGTGTTTTTTTTTTTTTTGGGGGGGGGGGTTTAGAAAATTCTCAACTTCATTTACCGTAACAAGACAAGTCTAGAATGTCTTGTCAGTGAACCTCAGTGATTGTCTTAAAGCTGTCACAGTGGAGCAGACAATTCCCGGCATAGCGCTGTTGGAAGTCCTGAGAAAAGTGGCATTGCGGTACAGCTTGCCTTGCATCATGATTTAGTTTTATAAAGACTTATCCATAAACCCTCGTAGATGATTGTGTAGGGAAGCGAATAGCTATTTTAGTAACTGAACTTATCCGTGAATATGTTCGTGTGCCACTGAATTCCCACTGACGAACGAGCAAGACTCTGAAGACATGTCCCTCATCAGGGGTCAAATCCATGACACGCTCAGCTGTCATGTCTAGCATCTGTTGCAGGCGATTGCGATGATGCCCTTGCTCGGTAGGACCCCGTCATTGCTTTTATAGATCTATTTCATTGATAACGCATTTCGCGGTCCTTTTACTTTCGGGATTAAAGCAAACATCAAAACTTGAAGTGATAAATGGCCCGCGAAGTGAACGTCGAAGCTTCTAGAACACCGACTAGTGCTGCGACCGGCGCCAAATACCCCCCTCTCACCGTCCCCTTTCTACCTACTATAGGGAGAGAGATCGAGGCCGCATGGAGGAAAGGGGTGCTATTCTTCCTGACCTGTAGGGAGCATGGTTCTGTGCCAAAAGGGAGAGGAGAACGGGATAGAAAGGGAAAGAATAGAAGTTTTTGCCGTTGACCACACTGTACCGCTTTGATTAGAACATTGCATAGACTCAGGCTTACATGAAAGCCTGGCTCGGCCTAGCCCGCGGGCCTGGTAAGCAGTTCTCAGAGGGGTGCGGGCCGCGTTCGGGCCGAGATGCTTTAGGTTCAGATTCGGTTCGGGTTTCAGCTAGCCCTGTCACAGATCTAGTTACGGTAATGATAACTTCCGCAAAACTATCGACTATAAGAATTGCCACCCGTACAGAATTTTGGTTGAGGGGCGCCTGTTGGCCTATGGGAAAGCAGGGACAGGCAGGCCACAGCACAGCAGTGGTACACTATACCAATTACTACACCTTAAACGCGTTCCTCGGTCTCTCGCAAAACGGTACCAGTGGTTACCAAAGGCCACATATGCCCCACTTTTAAATCGATTAGCATTATTAAGGTACTCCATGCACTTTCCGGGATCTATCTATCTATCTATCTATCTATCTATCTATCTATCTATCTATCTATCTATCTATCTATCTATCTATCTATCTATCTATCTATCTATCTATCTATCTATCTATCTATCTATCTATCTATCTATCTATCTATCTATCTATCTATCTATCTATCTATCTATCTATCTATCTATCTATCTATCTATCTATCTATCTATCTATCTATCTATCTATCTATCTATCTATCTATCACTGTTTTCCCGAAAACCTCTGGGTAGTCTATGAGCGATTGGGTAGCGCATCGGGGCAGCTGTGCAGAGGGAACAACGTTCGAAACCAAGCGGCGTACCAGCTTGGGTCACTGGGTATGTCGCACTGCGCACCTATGTGCCGCTCTCCAATGAACCTCTTTGACGCTATCCATCATAAAACTGCAGCGCACACACAAGAAACGAGGACACAAGGCAAAGGTAACACACAGGCGCTGCCTGTATCCGCGTTTCTGGTGTGTGCACCTACAGTTTCATGATTATTAGCCACCAACTCGCCCAACTTTCAGTACTTTTACAACTCTTTGACGCCACTGGGGATTGGGGATACGGCTATTGTGTATGTACGGCTATTCAATTAATCGCCTTGGCGCTGACTTGGAGCTCTGTGTATGTGCCATTCGGTCTGCGAAGAACCTCTTTGATACCTACATGGGTCGCTAGGTATGTGCCAGCAGGTGTGTGCCAGTCTTCCAAGAATGTATTTCATGCGAACTTAGGTAACTGAGTAATTGCAAATGGGAATGTGCCGCTCGACGACGACAAAATAATCCTCCGATGCTTGGCGTAATGAAACCCCCGCCGAGCGCGAATTTTAAGGCGGCGTCACAAGATGGCCCAAGGTCTACAGTGAGAACCGCGGGAAAGGAGATTGGCTGCATTCGGACCAGCCGATTTCGCGATGGGCGATTTCGACCAGCTGAATGCACTAATAAAAAAACCTTTAAAATGTATTTCGTGCTGAGCGGAATCGAACCCACTTCACACGGGTTCCTCAAGGACAACAGTCCGACGCTTTAGCAAGCTGCGCCACAAATACGCTGTTTGTGAATGTATGAACGGGTGACTTTCAATGAGTCTTTCATCCAACACTTTAGCGAGTGGTGCCATGAATGCACTGGGTGTGTGCCGCTATTCAATAAGCCTCTCGACGTTCGCACGTATACCGGTGCGTCACGCCTCTTGTCTCAGAGGCCACGGGCGGGCTTCTCTGCAGCTCCACTAGATGGTGTATTGCGTGTTCAGAAAAAATCGCGAGAGGCGCCCAGCTGCAGCATGATGCGTTTCTCCGCGTTCGCGCGTACCGGCGCTCCGTGCACTTCGAAGGACACGGGCCGGCTTAGCGATGGAGCCGCTAGATGACATAGAGTGTTCATAGACAGGAGTCTCGCTGCAGTACATGTCTCATACAATAGGCGCTTCGACGGTGGCAATAGGTTTCGTCGCTACGTTGCTTCAATGTTGAATGCATTACCGTCGACAGCCATCGTGTAGTGGCTTCTGTTGAATTTTTTTTTCGTCTTCGTGACATTGGAAAACTCTGGTCAGTAGTTCCAGGTTGTTAGGACCTCATTTCTTGTAATGAGATTCCTGCGCAGGGCGAGCTACTGTCCATAGGTGTGAGACTGCAGGTGGCGGAATAAGTTTGACAACGGCTCAGCCTGTCAACGAGGGGGTGCCCAATATCCGAGTGAGGAGTGGCGGTGACGGACGAATTGCAAAAGTGGCAGGACATGACATTCAGATATACAGATATTTGCATTTCGATAACGTTGAGGAGATGCGCGACCTGCTTGAATCATAGGGGGCCCTCAGATAAAAAAATTCCCCAGACTATCTTCAGTTGCGAAACGTACTCTTCGTATAGCAGTCACAAGTGCAAGCAATGAAATAATTGCGGTGCAGGTGGCTACATCTTTAAGAACAGAAGGCCTGCTTAATGCAGAATACTTGGACAATATTTTGTCTCTGTAAAAAATAACGAGACTTTTGGCAATATTAAATGATTCGTCCCCCTGCTTTGCGTTACATGCAATCCTTGTAATGTAAAGGCGACAACGGCACAGATTGTAAACGTTTCTTCAGAACAACATAATAATTCATTAACGTAGCAGTAAATCAATTCTGGAATACAGTAGAACGTTTGCCCGGTTCGGCAGGACGCCAGAGGCTGGCCGAGCAGCAAATTTCCTCATCCTCGTCCCCTCGCTGACCTTTTCCGCTCAGCGGGTTTCTCCCCAAGGGAGTTAGTAGTTGTGGTAGCACCTGTAGAATACACGAAAGCTATGGTCTATCCTTGCGAAAGAGAAACCGAGGAACTGTATGATAGGTGGGCGCCTGAATGCGAAATGGGTGAGTCGTCAACAGCGACAAAGCCGGTTGAGATATGTACGCGTGAAGTAGGGGTGCGTGTGCCCAAAGAAGGACGTAGAATAAATCACCATCGGGAACTATTAGGACACGTAGGAACAGGAACGTGATACCCATGAACACTTCCAGTGGTCACTAAAGCAGTTCTCATATGACGCTTAGCTGGTTCTCGCAAACGTAGCTTTTATGATTCTGCTCTTCTAGATCACAACACTTCGAAGTTAGCCGAACCACTAAAAAAATAAAACTTTACCTTCCCGCGCATTCCGACCAAGAATCAGCCTTCCAGAATATTAAGGCCGCCCTGACGACTCTGCCGTCTCTTAAACACCATCAAGAGGACGCCCCTAGTATCATCCACACTGATGCCAGTGGTCTTGGCCTTGGGGCGGTTCTTCTACATTCCGACTACGAAGGGAATGAGAAGCCCGTTGCCTATGCCAGTCGCCGCCTCACTGAACCAGAGAGTTGGTACCACGTCCTAGAACTTAAGTGCCTCGCCGTAAAGTGGTCGCCAATGCGAAGTTTCTGCCTTACGTCTACGGCAAGCATTTTACTGTCGCAGATAATGTTGCACTGTGCTGGCGCCAAACAAACAAACAAACAAACAAACAAAAAAAGACCTAAATCACATACGGCATGCCGTACCTGGCTTTAAAGAACGCAGAGATCGAAAAGATCAACATCATGATTAGGAAGGCAATCAAAGTCGCCCTGTACAGGTAGACATGCAGGCCGATGTCTACCTGTACGTGCCATCCTGTACTATTTGTCAAGCTCGTAAGGCCGTCACAAACCCACAACCTGCGCCCTTACTACCAATCACCCTTCGATAACACGGGCATTTATCACATGGGCTCGTTTCCTCGCAGCAAGTATGGCAACAAATTTCTCGCTGTTCAGAAGTTCGAGCCGTCCCTGATTCTGCAGCCACTCATATTATGGCCTTTATTGAGGAATGCCTCTGCCTCATATTCCGGCATGACACGCAGAAGGTGGTAATTTCCGACCATGGCACGGCATTTATGACCCGTGCCTTCAAAACTTTCTTGTCTAAATATAAAATACGACACGCTGTAGCGTCAACTCAACACAAAAAAATGGACAGGTAGACCGTACTAACGACATCATAAAATACATAATTTCTTCTCACGTCTGTCCCACACACGTCGGCTAATTTCCGACCATGGCACGGCATTTATGACCCGTGCCTTCAAAACTTTCTTGTCTAAATATAAAATACGACACGCTGTAGCGTCAACTCAACACAAAAAATGGACAGGTAGACCGCACTAACGGCATCATAAAATACATAATTTCTTCTCACGTCTGTCCCACACACGTCGGCTGGGATGATTACGTCGCTGCTGCGGTTTTCCCTCTAAACACGTCCCAAAAGGAAGTCACTCGCGCAACGCTGTTTCAGCTGCTCTACGGGAGGACGCCAAGGTTACTGAATAAACACCTTCTTGGCTTCAACACGGGTCTGTAAGGACGCCCCGCAAAAGTGGACTCCAGCGAGACCCTGCGACAGGCTCGCCTCCGAGCTCGGCTAGCAATACTGCATCAGTAAGCACATTTCAATGCGTATTCGCAGCAAAGTCATGCTCGCTCTTTCCAAGCAGGTGGTTTAGTGATGCTTCGACGGGCACTGCGTTTTCCTCTGCGCTGCGAAAAATTCTTACCCCGGTTTGCTGGCCCTTCCCGTGTTGTGGAAGCGCTGCCTCCTGTGATATTTCGTTTAGCCGCGATTCCCAAACTTGATGACAACCGTCGCAAACCAACTTTTCTCCTCCTGTCAGCCAGATGAAGCTTTACGTCCCTCGTGAAACCTGTACTGAACTCCTGTCTTGCGCCTGTGTAAACTCGAGGGCAGAGGGGGCGGCGAGTGTAACGGTAACGAAGAACGCCGCAAGTGAAAGAAGAGCAAGAGAAGGACAAGCTGAAGGATACAGTATGGCAGTGGGATAGTTGGTTTTGGGACGGCTGAGATTTGGGTGTGTCGTGTACCGCTTGGAATTCCTTCAAGGCGCCGGACTCCCATTACAATATATACACTGCCGGCGCAGAAACCTCAAGCCACATTTTCAAAACTTGTATCCAATCAAGGCTACCTTCCATCGGGTTTTGCACCACCAGGAAGACCTTTGTCCCCCATGTGGTGCCGCAAGTACGCCTTATGATTCCTGGAGCTGCGAAGGCCAGTCACTCAAACGGTGGTCCTATGACGGATATTGCAGTTACTATTAAAAGATGCGTATAGCGAAATAGCACACATTTATGCCAATGGATCGATCTCCAACACCAGCTCTACAGGTGCTGCAGTCATTCTGGTCTTTTTTAGGGGTAATTATCGACCGCGACCTATCATGGAGCCCGCACGTTTCATACCTAAAGAAGAGGTTAAGGACCATAACACACTTCCTCAAATTCGTCGGTCGAAAATCATGGGGCACATCGGTGGGGTCAATGCTGCAGCTTTATAATGCCTTGTTCCTCGGTTTCGCAAGATACAGCCTCCCGGTGCTAGGCAACACCTGCAAAACAAACCTGCATATACTCCAGGGACTACAAGCTCAAGCCCTAAGGACGTGTTTCGGTCTTCCGAAGTGTGCGTCTATGGCGGCAACGATTGTCATAGCGCGAGAACACCCAATATCAACGTACTTAGCCACCGACGCTCTCAGGGCGCATATTCGGCACGTTTCCCGACTACCTTCCCACCATCTTGCATCTTTACTTACAGAAAGGCCACACACAACTTTCAGTCGTATAATTGCTGCCAATCGTACCGCGTTGCCATCAAACTACGTGCCTGCAGCAAGACCATTCTCACCGTTATGGTGCCTGCACAAACCTGACATACGCCTCACCATCCCAGGAATCATGAAGAAACCTCACATGCCGTCATTTGCCCTGAAACAGGCCACGTTAGGACTTTTACATGAGGTTCACTGTGGCCGCGTACATGTTTATGTCGATGGCTCAGTCACACCTACAAGTTAAGCTGCCGCAGTGGTGATTCCAGCAAGATCCGTCAAGATACAGCTAAAGACGTCACATGTCTCATCAACAACAGCTGCTGAACTGGTAGCCCTCCGTGCGGCTCTTCATTTCATTCTGGAGGAACCACCCCATCCATGGTCAATCTTCCGTGACTCCAAGGCAGCCCTGCAGAGTTTACTCTCAGTTCTGCGCCATGGATCACATGAGCAGCTCGTCGCAGATATAAGACAAGTACACCATCGCATAGTTGATGAAGGGCACGATATATCAGTGGTTGCCTAGTCACTGTGGCATACATGGCAATGATCGAGCGGACGCAGCGGCCCGATCTGCCCATGACGGTGTCAACTGCGTTGCCATTCTTCTTTCGAGAGCCGACGCGGCGAAAAAACTTTTCGCGCTTGCGCGTGAGCTAACATTGATGCAATGAAATTCATCCGATTTCACAAGTGAACGCCTTCATGCCCTGGACCCTAATTTACAGCTCTGGATTCCGTTCAATCTTCCACGACGGGACTGCACACTTCTAGTTCGTCTATGGCTTGGAATAGCATTTTCAAATAGGTACTCCTTTCTTATCGGAATGGCGAATAGCCCACTTTCTGAATTATGCGGGTGTAATGAAACAATCGCACACCTTCTTTGTGAGTGCCATCATTTAAACCCGCAGAGAGCTGCTCTCTCAGCGATGATAGGTCAACTGGACAAACGCCCAATAACAGAAAAGCACATCCTTGGAAACTGGCCTACACAAACAACGGCGCGAGCCGCCCTGAAGGCACTGATGCGTTACTTGAAAGACACCGGACTCAGTGACAAATTATGACTCTGCACTGTGTTACGTAGGATGGAACGTTCACACTATGCAACACGAGAACGCCTTCGCAGACTGCGTGACAGTGCCCACAGAAACAGTTCTGTTTTGTGTGCGTGTGTGATTTTCTTTTGTTTCCTTCTTTTTTTATTGTTTATTCTTACTTATTTTTTCTCTCTCTCCTTTCGCATCCCTTTACCCCTCCCCCGGTACAGGGTAGCCAACCGGAGATAACCTCTGGTTAACCTCCCTGTCTTTCCTTTACCTTTCTCTCTCTCTGGTCTTATAGTCAGAATCAGGCTGAATGTGTCCTATACTGAGAACGTCTAGGGCAGCAGAACTTGCTGGTCTACGTGCTGCTATTAAGTAAAACCTGCAAGCCCAACAGTGAATGTAGATAGCATTCTGTGAATTTAAGACAAACCTTCAGAGTATGCAGTCAGTCTTACAACGCAGTGCTCATGAGCAGTTATCAGAGATAAGAGAAGTTCTGTATTGAGGCATTTGTAATGGACATGTTATCATCTTCCAATGGCTATGGGGTCACTGCAGCAGCCATATACACAGTCACTTGAGCAGCGGTCACACGACCTGGTCAGCCCAAAAGAAATCCAGACAGTTCTTGTGCTCTTGTGCAGAAAAGATGTGGTGAGGGGTCATCGTTTGCTTGCCGAAACCACGGCACAAACGTTTTGAAAAACCGCAGTGTTTTTCCGCAGTGTTTCATGACCTGCACAGATTAGATCATTCTTTCAAGGTGCAAGTGCAATCACACCTTTCCCACAGGGATCCAAGTTTACTCTGCTGCCTCTGGTTACAGGTGGCTTTTACCAAAGCCCACTCATTTAATTGGAATGCCAAGCTCTACCATGTGTGGCTCATGCAATTGTGAAAGGCTATTCGAACACGTGTTGTGTATGTCTTCGTTATAACGCCGAAGCGAGTCATAGGACATGGTTACGCGGGATAGATCAAAGACTGTGTACCAAGACAAAGATTCTTGGACCATGATTGCATGCTTCGGAGGCTTACGAAGCAATATGGGGGTTTCTCTTTTTTATTAAATCGGCTGCCTCAATAAACAACCGTAGATGTGATCGGGCAGCCCACCATGTTTACTGGACTAATGATTCCTTAACTTCTCCACATGTTCGCATGAATAATGCATTCCTTAGCCCCCTTCCCCCTGATAGAATGGCGAAGTGGACGCACGTCTTGCTGACCTGCCTAAATTTAGTCTCCCTCTCCTCTTCCTAAACAGAACCACTGGTAATATGCCTTCAATATATTGTTACGGTGAAGGGAAAGAAGAAGTGACGCGAAAGAGAGGAAGACGAAGTCTCTGGCCGTTGCCTGAACGCCATATTTCTTCGCTTGTAAATATACATCCTTCTACACTCGTGGGCCTGCTTTCTTCCTGCAACATTTTGGTGGAGGTGCTGGGTACAATCACGGAACTTCGCAGTGGACGTCATCTACCTGCCGCCACAATGGCAGATCAACCGACACAACCGACAACGCCTCAGCAGTCCACGCCAACGGTCATCCTCACTCATCTGCGGGACCCGGGGACATTTTGTGGCACGGACAACACCGACGTCGAGGACTGGCTTGCGATGTACGAACGAGTGTGCGACAACAACAGGTGGGGTCCAACAATGATGCTAGCAAACCTCATATTTTATCTGAAAGGAACTGCGAAGCAATGGTACGATACGCATGAAGCTGACCTAACAAGCTGGGATGCATTACCTTTTTATTAAACAAAAGTTAATTTTATAGTCTAAGTGGATTCAATGCAACGCACGCATAGTTTATATTTATGCTTTTGAACAACTTGTCTAACCAGCAGTCTTGTCCGTAAACAATTATATGTAAAATCAATTGCATTTTCTGGTAATATTGTTACGGTGAAGGGAAAGAAGAAGGTGACGCGAACGAGAGGATGACGAAGACTCTGGCCGTTGCCTGAACGCCATATTTCTTCGCTTGTAAATATACATTCTTCTACACTCGTGGGTCTGCTTTCTTCCTGCAACATTTTGGTGGAGGTGCGGGGTACAATCACGGAACTTCGCAGCCGACGTCATCTACCTGCCGCCACAATGGCAGATCAACCGACACAACCGACAACGCCTCAGCAGTCCACGCCAACGGTCATCCTCACTCATCTGCGGGACCCGGGGACATTTTGTGGCACGGACAACGCCGACGTCGAGGACTGGCTTGCGATGTACGAACGAGTGTGCGACAACAACAGGTGGGATCCAACAATGATGCTAGCAAACCTCATGTTTTATCTGAAAGGAACTGCGAAGCAATGGTACGATACGCATGAAGCTGACCTAACAAGCTGGGATGTCTGCAAAGAAAAAATGCGAGACCTGTTTGGCAGACCTGTCGGTCGTCAGTTGGCAGCAAAAAAAGAACTTGCATGCCGCGCTCAGACGTCCACAGAATCCTATGTCGTGTACATACAGGATGTGCTGGCTCTCTGCCGCAAGGCTGATAACACCATGACCGAGGCGGACAAGATTGGTCACATACTAAAAGGTATTGCAGACGACGCCTTCAATCTCCTGATGTGTAAGGATTGTGCCACTGTGGATGCAATTATAAAGGAGTGCCGGCGCTTCGAACAAGCGAAAGGCCGCCGCGTCCCTCAACATTTCGACAGGCTGCCCAATACCGCCGCGACATCTTCGTGCGAAGACCCGCCGCGGTTCGTTCAGCCAACAGGATCAGAAGATCTAACGCGTATCGTTCGCCGTGAGCTTGAGGCCATGGCTCCGGCTCCAATTCGTTCCGACTGTCGGGAAAGTGTGCCCGCTATCTCGCTTATACAAGCGGTCGTTCGGGAAGAAATAGTGAGTTTGGGCATTCCATCTCTCTGCTCGGTCCGCCATACGAACACCTACCAGATTTCTCCGGCCGCTCGCTCCCAGACGCAAAGCTTCCCGCCACTCCGCCGCAACCCCGCTGACTGGCGCACACCGGATGACAGACCCATCTGTTTTAATTGTTCCGGTATTGGACACATCGCCCGTCATTGCCGTAATCGCTGGTCGTCGTCTCCTCGGTGGTCGTCTCCGAGTCACTACCGCCAAGTCCAAGACAATCGCACTTTCTCGCCCTACACACCGCCTCGGAACATCAACGCCGACAGTGCTCCACCAAGATCCAGCCGCTCCCCGTCTCCGCAAGGCCGTCGGTCCCGTTCGCCTCTCGTTCACCGCTCTTCGTCCCCATCTGCAACCGGTCGCTTCCCTTCGGGAAACTAGGCGGTGCAGCTCCCGGAGGTGAAGCTGCAACTCCGACCCGGCCCACAAATCCTCTGTTGACCCTGCCTACACGTGGAAACCTACTGGACATTGAAGTTGATGGTGTTCCTGTCACATCTCTCGTTGACACAGGAGCGCAGCTTTCAGTTATGAGCGCTGCTCTCCGCCGAAGGCTCAAAAAGGTTCTGACGCCCGCCGTACCGTGCACTGTGCGAGTCGCCGATGGGAGTACTTCACCTGTTCTTGGAATGTGCACAGCACGTGTGACCATTGCGGGCCATTATAGCGTTGTTTTATTTATCGTCCTCGAGCACTGTCCACACGACCTAATTCTCGGCCTCGACTTCCTTTCGAAACACTCTGCCCAAATTGACTGCTCCGCAGGTGTTGTACAGCTGGATCTGCCGCTTCCTGCCGACGCAGACGCAACAACTTGTGCTTCACCCCGCTTATGTTCTGCTGAGTTTGCACGGCTGTCTCCACAGGCGGCTACCAATGTCCTCCTGACGCCCTGTCCTCCCGTACCTGATGGCGAGTACGTCGTGTCTCCGCTTACTGACGTGGTTTTGTCACGAAATATTGCCCTACCGAGCACCTTAATCCGGATCCTCGAAAACTGCGCTCGGGTGCCCATCCTCAATTTTGGATTTTCGACGCATGTGCTGCCACACGGCATTGCCGTCGCACTTATCACTCCTTTGGATGAATTTGAGATTTCTTCTTTGGCCTCCGAATCCTTCCTGAGTACCAACGCACCTTTGTCACCCATTCCTTCGTGCTCGACGCCTGCGGACGATGTTTGTAAGATGATCGCCCCTGACCTTCCTTCCGAGCAAACAACAGCTCTTCGTCACCTCCTGTCATCTTATCGGGATATCTTTGATTTGGACGACCGTCCACTTGGTCAGACATCTGTTGTCACGCATCGCATCAACACCGGTGACGCCAGCCCCATTCATAGGCGGCCATATCGTGTCTCCGCAACAGAAAGGGCCATAATCCAGAAAGAGGTCGACAAGATGATGGACAAGGACATCATTGAACCTTCCAGTAGCCCGTGGGCATCACCGGTTGTCTTAGTAAAGAAAAAAGACAACTCGTGGCGCTTCTGCGTTGACTACCGTCACCTCAACAAGATAACAAAGAAGGATGTTTATCCCCTGCCTCGCATTGACGACGCTCTTGACTGCCTTCACGGATCCCAATACTTTTCATCAAGTGACCTCCGCTCCGGCTATTGGCAGATTAGCGTCGACGAGATGGACCGCGAGAAAACCGCCTTCGTCACACCGGACGGTCTGTACCAATTTAAAGTCATGCCCTTTGGATTATGTAATGCGCCAGCTACATTCGAGCGCATGATGGACTCTCTGCTGCGCGGCTTGAAGTGGTCTACATGCCTCTGTTACCTCGACGATGTGATTGTGTTTTCGTCGAACTTTGAGAGCCACCTGAGGCGCCTCACGACCATACTCTCCGTGTTTCGCAGGGCTGGCCTTCAGCTAAACTCCTCCAAGTGCCATTTCGGTCGCCGTGAAATTACCATGCTCGGCCATCTCGTAAACGCCGCCGGAATCCAACCTGATCCACAGAAAGTCCACGCTGTGCGCAATTTTCCTGTACCTTGTTCAACAAACGATGTCCGTAGTTTTCTGGGCTTATGCTCTTATTTCCGGCGATTTGTGAAACAATTTGCCGATATCGCTCGCCCTCTCACTGACCTTCTTAAGAAAGATGCCTCTTTCTCTTGGGGACCACTGCAGGAGCAAGCCTTCTCTACCCTGATCGAGCGGCTTACAACCTCCCCGATTCTGTCACACTTTGACCCTTCTGCGCCTACTGAAGTACGAACTGACGCGAGTGGTTATGGCATCGGCGCTGTCCTCGCTCAACGTCAACAGGGCCACGACCGTGTCATCGCTTACGCCAGCCGCCTTCTTTCCACGCCCGAGCGAAATTACTCCATCACTGAGAGGGAATGCCTCGCGCTCGTATGGGCGGTCGCGAAATTTCGGCCGTACCTTTTCGGTCGGAGCTTCTGCGTCGTAACCGATCATCACGCCCTCTGCTGGCTCTCCTCTTTGAAGGACCCAACTGGACGACTTGCACGTTGGGCATTGCGTCTACAAGAATATACATTTTCTATTACGTATAAGTCAGGGCGCCTGCATAAAGACGCTGACTGCCTGTCCCGCAATCCCGTGGATCAACCGGACGATACCGATGCAGACTCGGACATCAGTATTCTATCTCTCTCCTGCTTTCTCCATATTGGCGACGAGCAACGCCAAGATCCTGTTCTTCGAACACTTATGGAACGCCTAAGCTCCTCGCCTAATGACCCGTCTCTGCGGATGTTCACCTTGCGCGATGGAACTTTATACCGTCGTAGTGTTCGTCCTGATGGCCCGGAGCTGCTCCTAGTCGTTCCAAAGCACCTTCGACTGGCCGTGCTCCAGCAACTTCACGACGCTCCTACTGCTGGACATCTGGGCATCACTCGTACTTACGACCGCCTGCGGCGCCGCTTCTTCTGGCCCGGCATTTATCGCTCTGTGCGCCGTTATGTCACTTCTTGCGACCTGTGTCAGCGCCGCAAGACGCCTGCTATGCCTCCTGCTGGTTTGCTTCAACCAATTGCTATCCCTACAGAGCCCTTCTTCCGTGTGGGCCTCGACCTCCTTGGCCCCTTTCCTATTTCTATGAAAGGAAACAAATGGATTGCTGTAGCAACAGATTATGCCACGAGATATGCCATTACACGAGCGATGCCAACCAGCTGCGCTACAGATGTCGCCGACTTCCTACTATACGACGTCATCCTGCACCACGGCGCCCCTCGCCAGTTACTCACGGATCGCGGCCGCTACTTTCTCTCGAAGGTCGTCGATGATCTGCTCCGCTCCTGTTCTACAGAACACCAGCTCGCTACCGCATACCACCCTCAAACGAACGGCCTCACCGAACGACTCAACCGCACACTAACCGAAATGCTGGCCCTGTACGTTTCCGACGATCACCGCGACTGGGACGTCGCTTTACCGTACATCACTTTCGCATACAACTCGTCCCGTCACGATACTGCCGGATTCTCCCCATTTTACCTTTTGTATGGCCGCGACCCCACCTTGCCCTTCGACCCGTTGCTACCTTCCGCAGTACAATCACCCAGCACTGGTTACGCTCGCGATGCTGTTGCCTTAGCCGCCCAGGCCCGAGAGGTCGCCCGTCATCGCCTCACAGTCTCGCAAGCTTCTCAAAAACGACGCTACGACCTTCGGCACCGAGACCACCATTTTCCCCCTGGTTCCCTTGTCCTTCTCTGGACGCCTTCACGTCGAGTCGGCTTGTCGGAAAAACTCCTTTCCCGTTATTCTGGTCCATACCAGATCTTACGACAACTGTCCGACGTGACATACGAGATCGCCCCAGTCGGTCAGCCTTCAGTGTCTCCCAACGTCACCAGCGATGTTGTTCACGTCGCCAGGCTCAAGCCCTATGTCTCCCCATTAAGCGACGCTCCATAACCTGCACTGGGACGGAGCTAACCCCACCGGGAGGGTGATGTTACGGTGAAGGGAAAGAAGAAGTGACGCGAACGAGAGGAAGACGAAGTCTCTGGCCGTTGCCTGAACGCCATATTTCTTCGCTTGTAAATATACATCCTTCTACACTCGTGGGCCTGCTTTCTTCCTGCAACAATATTGTCACCTGTAGTAGTGGGAATAGGGCAAGCGCAGAGGCGCAAGAAGAAAGAAGTGCGCGTGCTATCCGCCCCGCTCGATGGTTAGCTCTCGCCGCCATTTTCTCCAGAGCCCAGCTGCTCATAAATAAACGTCGTTAGCCCCCTTTGAAGGCGCGTGGCAAAGTGGTGGAGGTGCTGGGTACTTCTCACTCATGCCGCAGACTCCTCCTGGGAGCGGAAGCACCAGCCCTGTGTTAGTCGATACTCCCGTCCATCGGACCAGCCGCAGGATCCGGGGACTGCCTCCTGAAGATACTGAAGACACCGAAGTGCTTCAGACTACCCCAACCGGTATGGAACGTGCAGTGACGAATCGGTATACGCTTCAAAATCCACTGGTGCCAAAGTCATTCCATGGCGACGTCTTCGAAGACGTCGAAGACTGGATGACCGACTTCGAGCGCGTGGCCGAATGCAACGAATGGGATGACGCGACTAAACGTAGGAATGTCTACTTTGCCTGGAGGACGGCGCGCGTACATGGTTTCAAAACCGTGAGGGTGCAACTGACGTCGTGGCGCGACTTCCGTCGTCAGCTACTAGACACCTACGCCAGTCCCGATCGCCGCAAACGAGCCGAACGAGCAATCCAGGCCCGAGTCCAGCTTCCCAACGAAAGCGTCACTGCGTTCGTCGAAGATATGACGCGCCTCTTCAGACGAGCAGACCCTCGAATGACCGAGGACAAGAAGCTGCGTCACCTGATGCGAGGGGTGAAGGAGCAACTCTTCGCTGGTCTGGTGCGCAATCCTCCCAAGACTGTCGCCGAATTTTTAGCCGAGGCTGTAAGTATGGAAAAGATGCTTCAGCATCGCTCGAACTTTTATGATCGGCAAGTGAACGCGAGTACAGACATTTTGACGGCCATTGGAAAGAATAATGACAACCTTCGCGAACTCATCCGCACCGTTGTGCGCGAAGAAATAATGAAGGTTTATGGCACGCCACAAGCCACGGTGAGCTCCATTGCGAGTGTTGTAAAAGATGAAGTGAACCAAGCGCTCCGGTCCAACTTTCCTTTTGCTAACACCGCGCCTGTACCTTCTGTACACCACCGTGCGACCTACGCAGAAGTGTTGAGACAGCCTGCTTCGTCCCCGCCGCTGTTTGTCCAGGCCGCTCATCCGGTTGCACTTCCACCAGCCCAACCGGTGCCGTACATCGAGGAACGACGCACGCCTCCACCGTTTCACCA
This sequence comes from Dermacentor silvarum, assembly GCF_013339745.2. Classification (NCBI taxonomy): domain Eukaryota; kingdom Metazoa; phylum Arthropoda; class Arachnida; order Ixodida; family Ixodidae; genus Dermacentor; species Dermacentor silvarum. The sequence goes on from NC_051157.2 coordinate 107,597,709, forward strand.
TGCCGCTCCTCCGGTTGTGCTTCCGCAGGAGCAACCAGTACATTACGCCGACGATCGACGCATGTCCCCTCGGAAGTCAGATGTTTGGCGCACTCCGGATCGCCGTCCTCTGTGCTTCCACTGTGGTGAGGCAGATCATTTGTACCGCCAGTGCCCATACCGACGCCTTGGGTTGCGGGGCTTTTCCGCCTACTCGCCACCACCCCGACTGGGCCAACGACCTCGGGATATTGAAGATTATCTGGCTCAGCAACGCATGCCACCGCCTACCGGGCGACAGTCGCGCTCGCCGTCGCCAAGGCGATTTTCACCATCGCCTCAGCGGTATTCGAGCAGACGGTCGCCAAGTCCCCGCCGGGAAAACTAACTCCAGCGACCTTTGGGGGCGAGGCCGCTGGCAGTCGACGCGCTGAAGACCTCCGATCGACGCGAGTAACGAAGGGTACCGGACCGACATCAACTGCAGCTGAACGGAATGACCGGCTTTCGCTCGACGTACCTGTGGTGATTGACGGTTATGCGGTTAGCGCTTTAGTGGATACCGGAGCGGACTATTCTATATTAAGCGGGAAGATGGCGACGTTTCTGATGAAAGTAATTACACCTTGGCATGGTTCGCAAATTGGTACGGCTGGTGGTCACGTCGTTACTCCACTGGGAACCTGCACGACAAGAGTTCGGATTCGAGGATCGACATTCGTGGCGAGTTGCCTTGTCCTACGCGAATGCTCCCGCGACGTCATTCTCGGAGTTGACTTCCTGCAGAAATACGGCGCTGTTATTGACTTACGGGGAGGTGTAGTTACGTTCTCAGCCGACCAAGCAATCGACACAAACGACGACAAACGACGTGACGACGCGCTACGTGTTTCCGCCGAAAGTGTTACGCTTCCTCCACGAGCCAGTGTTCTAGTCGAAGTGATGTGCGGTGGATTGCGCGAAGGTGGAGTGGTCGCAGAAAGTAACTGAGCGTATCTACTGACGCAAGGTGTTTGTGCGGCCAGAAGTGTGCTACAGCTTCGTGATGGCCGATCTAAGTTGCTAGTCACCAACTTTAGTAAGGAGCATCGACACCTTTTCCGCGGTACTTCCATAGCGTTTGCCGAAGAAATAGAACACGTTGCTGAATGTTTTGCCCCTGAACCAGTGAGGATGGCTGACAAAGCACTGGGTAACGTCGACATTAATTCAGAGTTGTCTCAAGACAAACAGGCAGCACTGCACGAGCTCTTGCTTGAATTCAGGGCATGCTTCGCAAGCTCGTCTAAGGTGCGCCAGACTTCAGTTACAAGGCACAGGATCATCACATGCGACGACGCACGCCCGATACGCCAGCAGCCCTACCGCGTGTCGGCAAAGGAACGCGAAGCGATTCGTACGCAAGTACAAGAGATGCTTGAAGACGGCGTGATCGAACCTTCCAACAGCTCATGGTCGTCTCCGGTCGTTCTTGTTCAAAAAGAAAGACGGAACGCTACGCTTTTGCGTCGACTACCGGAAGCTCAACAACGTAACTAAAAAGGACGTGTACCCACTGCCACGTATCGACGACTCGTTAGATCGACTGCGGCGTGCCCAGTACTTTTCGTCACTCGACTTGAAAAGTGGATACTGGCAGATCGAGATAGACGAACGAGACCGCGAGAAAACTGCCTTTGTGACTCCCAACGGCCTTTACGAATTTCGAGTGCTCCCTTTCGGTTTGTGTTCAGCCCCAGCTACTTTCCAGCGAATGATGGATACTGTCCTCGCTGGATTGAAGTGGCAGACTTGCCTTGTGTATCTTGACGACGTAGTTGTCTTTTCTGAAACATTTGAGCAACATATTCATCGCCTGCGGCATGTGTTAGAAGCGCTCTGATCGGCTGATCTCACGCTTAAACCAGAAAAGTGCCACTTCGGTTATGAAGAGCTCAAGTTTCTTGGACACGTCGTCAGCGCCAAAGGAGTTCGACCCAATCCCGACAAACTTGCCGCTGTAGCAGCTTTTCCTCCGCCTGCCGACAAGAAGGCCGTCCGACGCTTCCTGGGCTTGTGTGCGTATTATCGCCGCTTCATCGACAACTTCTCGAAGATTGCGGAACCCCTGACTCGCCTTACCAGGGATGACACGCGATTTACCTGGACGCATGAGCAACAGACGGCCTTCGCTGACCTACGACAACGCATGCAGTCAGCACCCGTCCTGGCACATTTCGACGAAGTGGCTGACACCGAGGTGCATACTGACGCCAGTAACATCGGCCTTGGCGCAGTACTCGTCCAACGTCAAGACGGCATTGAAAGAGTAATTGCTTATGCTAGCCGCTCGCTGTCCCGTGCCGAGGCGAACTACTCTACTACAGAAAAAGAGTGTCTCGCGGTCGTCTGGGCGATCACGAAGTTTCGCCCTTATCTCTACGGCCGCCCCTTCAAAGTGGTGACAGACCACCATGCTCTATGTTGGTTGGCGAACATACGCGATCCTTCAGGACGACTGGCACGGTGGAGCTTGCGGCTACAGGAATTTGACGTCACTATAGTTTATAAGTCTGGCCGCAAGCACGAAGACGCCGACACGTTGTCGCGTGCTCCCGCCGAATCTGTCAGTCGACAGTCAGAGGACGACGACGGCTTCCTGGGCGCCCTTACTACGTCGGACTTGGTCAGATGGCAGCGTGACGACGCTGAAATTCGACCTCTAATCGACCACTTAGAGGGCCGTCAAACAACCATACCACGCCATCTACGTCGCGTCTTGACGTCCTTCTGTCTACGAGACAATGTGCTGTACAAGAAGAACGCCCGCCCGAATGACCGAGCCTATCTCCTAGTAGTTCCCAAAGACTTGCGGGACGATATTCTTTTCGCTTGCCACGACGAGCCTACATCTGGCCACCTCGGCTCCTCACGAACGCTTGCTAGAGTGCGCGAGATGTATTACTGGCCCTGGGCTGTCGGCAAGCGTCAAACAGTATGTTAAAGGCTGTCGTGAATGTCAGCGGCGAAAGTCACCACCTCTGAAGCCCGCCGGGTTATTGCAACCCATCGAACCACCTCATAAGCCATTCAACCAAGTCGGCTTGGACATTCTTGGGCCGTTTCCTCTATCAACCGACGGCAACAAGTGGGTGATTGTCGCCACTGACTATTTAACCCGCTATGCTGAGACAGAGGCGCTCCCACGAGCCACGGCTTCTGAGGTAGCGCAGTTCTTCATGTGTCACATTGTCTTGCGCCATGGTGCCCCATCCATTGTTATCACAGACAAAGGAACGGCGTTCACGGCACAGCTCACGGACGAAATTTTTCAACTAAGCAACACCAGGCATCGAAAGACGACCGCTTACCATCCGCAGTCCAACGGCCTTACGGAGCGACTAAACAGGACCATCACAGACATGATCTCTATGTACATCGACGTCCAGCACAAAACATGGGATCGTATCCTGCCTTATGTGACCTTCGCGTATAATACCGCCGTACAAGAAACAACGCGCTTCACACCATTTCGCCTCGTCTACGGCCGCGAAGTACAGACGATGCTGGACGCTATGCTTCCGTGCCACGACGCCGAGCACCTAACTACTGACGCCGAAGAGTTTGCTCAGCGCGCTGAGGAGGCTCGCCAGCTCGCGCGGCTGCACATCGGTGAGCAGCAAGTCTCAGATGCAAGGCGCTATAACATCCGTCACCGGCAAGTGCGCTACAGTCCCGGAGACCAAGTGTTGGTGTGGACCCCTGTTCGCCGCCGTGGCCTTTGTGAAAAGTTGCTCAGCCGGTATTTTGGCCCATACAAAGTGCTGCGCCGCATTAGTGACGTGAACTATGAAGTCGTTCCAGACAGTGCAGAGCAAACACGGCGTAGACAACCACCTAGCCCTGACGTCGTTCACGTCGTACGCATGAAGCCCTACGTTGCGCGTTCGTGATTTTTACGCTCCCATTTGCACCTCATGCGCTTACCTCTGTGTTTCTAGAGACGTAGAGAACTGTTTCTAGCTACGCTGCTGTAGCTATCACTGTGTTCTGTGCGCGAGCATTTTCATTGAGCGTGTTTTCTTTTTTTGTTTTTTTGTTTTTTTTGTTTTTTTCCCTTTCCCACACCACTTCTTGAGCATCGAGGCGATGCCCTTTCCGAGGAAGGGGGGAAATGTCACCTGTAGTAGTGGGAATAGGGCAAGCGCAGAGGCGCAAGAAGAAAGAAGTGCGCGTGCTAACCGCCCCGCTCGATGGTTAGCTCTCGCCGCCATTTTCTCCAGAGCCCAGCTGCTCATAAATATACGTCGTTAGCCCCCTTTGAAGGCGCGTGGCAATATGCTGCCTCAGACTATTATATCTGGAACCTTGTGCTTCGGTTTGTATAATACGGTTACAAGACCACCTCGCCAGCCACTACCTTATTCTAGCCTTTCTTTCTCTCTTACGGCCGCTAGCCCTCCAGCCCCATTGGCACAACTCTTCCGTACCGTTCTGAACACGATGAGTGCTCACCCGTTTCTGCGGCTGCTTAGCTCGCCGACGAATGCTGAGGACTTGCCCGTTCCCTCATGTTCACTAACCAATGCGACCCAAAACAGCGTCACGACGTCAGCTCACGTGCTACCCGTTTCACCCGTGACTCCTAAGTCTGGCTGTTGGTCTCGCCTACTGCTCCTGGACTTTCGTCCAAGCTCCTTCCAAAATATGATGATCTCTACTGTGTCATTGAGCAAATATCCCCAGTTATTTGCCTGGTTCAACCTGTAACCTCATCTTCAGATCTCCGTCGTCATTTCCGCGAGACTGGCTATTCACCGGTTCAGGCTCTGTTATGATCCGCTGTCGTCATCCTCTCCCTCGATGGCTAAGATGGCTACTCTTCCTCGCCGGGGATGCTTGTGAAGCAGATTAACATACTAGCAAATCACGTTGCCACCACATGGCTCCGGGTCAGCTCGTGGTCTTGCAGAGCACTGGTGCTGGCGCTGCGTTTCTTGCTGCTACTTGAGAAACCTCATGGACGTCTTTATATATGCTTCTGCAGCAACGTTTGATTGTTTTAGTGAGAAAAGTGGCATCCAAACTGTTTACAAAGTAAATATTTCTTTCGCTGCGAATTTCTAAACTAGACTACTGTCCCTGGTCTTACAAACCCAAACTCTATCCGTATTTGCACATAGAAGAACAAGTTGGCAAGCGTCAGTGCGGTCATTCAACCATTAGGGTTGTTGACATACTAAAATATAAGCCGACCAATCTTAGACTAGCCAATAATTGTCCTTGGCTGAAAAGTATGATTGGTGGCAAACCTTTGGTATATTGGGCTGTCGTTGCAGGGAAGCAGCACGTCGTCCACTGTGGCGATTGCGTTTCAATGTAATAGAGGGCCCACCACCACCACCACCACCACCACCACCACCACCACCACCACCACCACCACCACCACCACCACCACCACCACCACCATCATCATCATCATCATCATCATCATCCTATATATATTTATGAGTATGTCCACTGCAGCACGAAGGCTTCTCCCTGCGATATCCAATTGCCCCTGTCTTGCGCTAGCTGATTCCACGTTGCGCCCGCAAATTTCCTAAATTCATCACCCCACCTAGTAATTCTAATGGCACACCGGTTACCCACCCTAGGCACTACAGGGCCTGCTTAGCTCCATTTCTTTCGCTTAATGCAAATCAGAATATCGCTCGCTTCCTGTCTCTTAACGTTAGGCCTAATTTTTTTCGTTTCATCGCTCTTTACGCGGTCCCTAACTTGTTCTCGATCTTCTTTGTTAACCTCGAAGTTTCTGCCCCATATGTTAGCACCGGTAGAATGCAATGATTGTACACTTTTCTTTTCAACGACCGCGGTAAGCTCCCAGTCAGAATTTTGCAATGCGTCCCGTATGCACTCGAACTCAATTGTATTCTTCTGTAAATTTCCTTCTCATGATCACGGTCCCCTGTAAGTAATTGGCCTAGATACACGTAGTCCTTTACAGACTCTAGTGGCTGACTGGCGATCTTGAATTCTTATTGCCTTGCCAGGCTATTGAACATTATCTTCGTCTTCTGCATATTAATCTTCAACCCCACTCTTACACTTTCTCGCTTAAGGTCCTCAATCATTTGTTGTATTCCGTCTCCATTGTTGCTGAATAGGACAATGTAATCTGCAAACCGAACTTTGCTGACATATTCGCCGGTTATCCTCACTCATAAGCCTTCCCAGTCTAAAAGCTTGATTTTAGCGGTGAAGTTAGAAGGGCCTTGAAGACTTGACCCGGGGAAAAGCGACTGGCGAAGATGGAATACCAGTCGATTTAATAAAAGACGGAGAAGATATCATGCTTGAAAATCTTGCGGCCCTTTATACGCAATTCCTCACGACTTCAAGTGTACCAGAGAACTGGAAGAATGCTAACATTATACTAATCCATAAGAAAGGAGACGTTAGAGAATTGAACAATTATTGGCCCATTAGCTTGCCTTCCGTACTGTATAAATATTCACCAAGATAATTTCCTATAGAACCAGGGCAACACTTGATTTCGATCAACCAAGCAAACAGGCTGCATACACGAAGGAATATTCTACAATCGATGTCATCAATCAGGTAATCGAGAAATCTGCGTAGTACAATAAACCTCTCTATATGGCTTTCTTGGTTATGAAAAGGCATTTGATTCAGTAGAAATATCAGCAGTCATAGAGGCAATGCGTAATCATGGAGTACAGGAGGCATACTGAATATCTTGGGAAATATCTACAAATATTCCGAAGCTACACTGGTTCTCCATAAGATAAGTAGAAAGGTACCTATCAAGAAAGGGGTCAGGCAAGGAGACACAATCCTTCCAATGCTATTCACTGCATGTTTAGAAGAAGTATTAAAGCGGGCCTATATCACATGTATAAAAGGGTATTGGCAGAAAACGGACGTAAATTCTCTACACATTTTCTTGCATTGCATAAGGCTAACAAAGAGGATAACATGGTGTCACTTCGCGCCCCCCTTTAGTCTCTGTACGCGTCTTCATTCAATGTCAAGCAGCATTGCCTTTCTTAGGACAACTCTCAAAGTCAGACAACCGTACCAAATATGCATATATTTAGGAAATAACTAGATTAGGGCCCCTTACAAGGACCCGAATGAAAGTTTTGTATAAAATGCATATCCTTTCAAGGGATAAATACACTCACCGCAGTAGCAATCGCAGTAGGTATGTCTATCGCCGCACCTGAGTTCATAGCGTCCTTTACAATATTTTAGCCATGCAGTTCGACAAGGTCGATTACATGGAGCTGGAAAGAAGAAAAGAAGATTCTATCACAGGCAAGGAACGTAAAATGTGTTATTTCAATATTTTTTCACTTATGAGAGCACACATTTTACATAAAATTTGCTGAATCTAATAAAGCTATGGCAGCGCTGTCACCGACTTGTCTCGGCGTAACATTGATAATAGTAATCATCCAAGTAAACGTTCAAGAGACTGTCTTGCAAATGATAAACGAAACTTAATACTGTCTGTCAAAAATGAGCATGACCTGCAAGCTTCTGCCTGTTTACCACTGGGTCTTCAAAGGTTTTGAATTGAAAGCACTGAGGCTGACTGCATTGGATGTCTTGAGGGTGCTCCCGATTGTCCAAAATTGTCACCCGAATGCCCCAAACATAACACGGGAATATCGAGAAGCAGGGTGCGAAGTCCGCGCGTGGCGCATGTGAACGTATATTCACACAAGATTCTCTGACGATTTATGATGATGACGAGCGAGCGGAATGTGCTTCGGAGGGTGCGGTCCAGGGGGCTTTCAACTCAACGCAACCTCCTTGGTCCAACTGTACTACATCTCACAAGCTGGTTGCAGCATTATGGAAACTACACGATTTCTTAGCCAATAGGAAGACCGAACGTCCCTCGAAATGTGCTCATCCGCGGCGCGTCGGCTGCTCAGCGTCTGCTTGCCATACTGTTACATGCTTCGTGGTTGGTGAATTGACGCAAACAGCGTTTCGACGACGTAATCATAAGCAGCGTTTGCATGCATGTGACTGCAGGGCTTCCTGTTAGCTTTCCTGGCAGTTACCGTGCAGCCTCCTTAGCAAGTGGTACGGACGAATGCCCTTACAAATGTTCACCTGCGCCACAGCGTCTGTTCGGCGTCTATTTGGCTTTTACTCCCTACCATCATCACCTACCATGCTAGAGTGGGGTAGTAAAGCAATGATGCAGTGAATAATTAGGCCTTTATAGCGTTCCACATCCTGAAAGCATCACCAATTTTTATGCTGTGGTGCCATCGGCTAATTATAAATAAAACCAGTTTTGCGGCTTGGTGCCATGTCTGAAGTCCTAGCAGCATGAAAACAAACAGCCGATCTCAATAATTACCACAAAACATACGTAATGATTTCACCTCAGCTTGCGATGTGACTTAGCGATGATGGATATTGCCACTTGTTTCATGCTGACAAGGCGGAGAGCCAGTAATAAGCGCGAATTTGTATGGAAGCGGGTGGTCGGCGCTGTACGGGAGCTGCCATGTTGTCACGGTTAGGGTGGCTATTACGGTTACCGGCGGTAACTGCCGCATTAATTCACGGTGTACGACGTGCATGCGCAAAGGCCCTTAAATGTCACGTATCGCTGTCCGTCTCATGTGGTGAGCAAAAATAAAGCTCTCTAGTTAGCCAGTAATCAGCCAGTTACGCCCGGAACTATATACCGCTGCGCACGTATATTGCCTGTGTACGCCTCGTACCTTTGGCAGTGCTGCAACGAGCTTGAGAGATGGAGTATAGGCTTTCACCTTCACGTTCTTAGAAAGTTCTAAGCATCCCTACTAATTTTTTGCCTTCTTCTTGTTATGACTAAATTTCAATTAAGCACAGCAGTTAAAACCGTCTATGTATTCTATGGCTTCAGTATCTGTTTTCTCCATAAGGTGGCAAGTAACAAATAATTGAACCCATCTGCCTAATTTATTCTGGTTGAGGAATTCTTAGGTGTCTCTAAGCTCAGGAAAAAGTACAAAATAATTGCTACAGTTAATGAATATAAATACGCAATTTTTAAACATAAGGAACTAACAGGTAGTGACTGTTTGACGAATACTACTAGCCAGAAGGTGAGAACCGATACTGTGCTTGCATGGTAGTAGTATTCGCAGGGGAATTCATTCACATGGGCTTCCACCACACCTATTATGGAACATATCAACCAGTTTCATAAATAATTTTGGCAGCGCTGTTTATGAACGAAAATAGTTTGACTTCTAAATTTACATTGCAAACATTTTGATGAAACACTTTATATTGTATAATACAGGCTAAACAGGTAAATGTAATGTCGAGACTTCAATATAAAAGTGATATTTTGTCTACAGACAAAAAGCTTCAAATTTCGCTCATTTGCAACACGCATTACATTACCAGTTAAGACTACAGAAAATGCTTACTACATTGGAAGTACGGCTGGTGGTTTTTTTCCACGCAGTTTGGCCTTGTTCCTCTGGTACACATATGTTCTCGCCCGGAGCACGTAAATTTTCCTAGTACAAGAAGAAATTGTAAAGAGCTGAGATTCTCTGTGCATGGCTATAAATGCTGCTCCGACAACTTTTTCTCCAGATGCAGTAAGCATACCTGTGCACTGCTAATGAACATCGCAAGGCTTAGAGAAAGCGCATTATTTTTTTTTCCGGCGAATACGCGATACTAGCAATGCCACTGAAGGAAACGTATGGGGTATGTTTATTTTGCGGCTGATGGTTACTTTCATCGCACGGAATGGTTACGCGCACAGCAGAGTGCATGCTCACGCGGCTAGTACAAAAGCAACGCAAAGATATTGCACTTAATAACGGCAAACAAAGTCGGTTGGTCCTTCACTGCACCGCAACCGACACAGAGTCAACCGTTGAAGAAATGCTCAATAGATGCTTCTTCGCACATTCATGAGGCCTAGAAAAAAAGCTTTTCTTTTAACGAGTACTTATGTTATGCCCATGGCCTCTAATTAGATTCCCAGTGGTATTCAAAGGGCTTTTCCGCATAACTATAGCTAGTAAAAGGCCACTCATCTATTACAAAAATTAGTGGTAATAAGGGTACTTTTGTTGAAGGTGAGTATCTTAAAAGAAGTTTTGGAATACACATGAGTACTGCTTAAATAGTCGAAATGGAAACAGCTGCGTTACACAGACCGGAAACAATGGTCGCATTTCACGGCACAGAATTCGTTTCACAGTTCCTAATTTTCCATCTTCGCGCATGTAGTACAATTGCGCAGAACATGATCTTTTTTATTGTCATAACTGGCTGCCACCCTCTCTAGTAGATATATCTTAGAAGCATAATAATCACTTATTACGGCTTTGATGTTCACTGTGCGTGCACAAACTTGCTGATTAGCACAAGCTCAAGTTCCGGAACCACTTTACTGCTTTAAGCGCGAATGATTTGCATAAATATGAGCTTTTTGGCACAAAGTTTCAGTGCATGCTTCATATATTGAACTTTTTATGAACTTATTCAAGAAATGGCTGCCACAGGAGTGCAATCGACAATACTGAATATAACCTTGAAAGTTCTGAACTTGTCTAGCGTCACTCGATTGTTGCCGGCAAGAGATGGTGTACTTGCCTGAAATTCTGGTGGCAGCGATCAGAATCATCAGCATGATACACATAAACGAATGATTCGCATCCATTGCTACAAATAAGAAAAAAAAATAGAAGTTTCAATATGATGATTTAAAACAACAAGAAATGGATGAATTTAGTAGCACTTGGTCGATGTAGTTAGTGTGTTGATCATAGCTATACGGCTCTATGGGAAAAGAGGCACTGCAGAGAACTGATCAAAATGCTTTAACGTGTATAAGTCAACACAAGTGAAGGGAATCAGAGAAAGTGGAGCCTTTTCTTGACTAACAATTGGTGCACTAGAGAAGCCCCTCAGCCTGTAACCAACATTTTGATAACCAGACTTCCGGAAGGTAAGACGAACGAAGCTATCACGAAGAGAAATCCTCTTGTCGAAGCGTTGATTAAGGTTAAAGGCTCCAGGCTGAGGTCTGCCTTGTGCGCCCCATGTAGCTCCATTAGAGGTCTTCAGGCTTTCTCGATGACAAGGTGTGGCGAAGATTGTTGTGAAGTTGTGAAAGTGAAGCTGTATACAGTATAAATATGGGCATGGGAGGTAGCCGTCCGTCAGCATATGCTTACAAATAAAATCAGCAAATTTAATGGAGTGTACCTGAACAGGGCGGTTTCAAAGTTTTGCCTTTATTTACGAGTATCAGGCAGTCACTTCTGTGACGCCACTGCTATGACGCATCTCCCGATGAATGTTGACGTTAGCTAGATTAGCATTGAAGCAATGCATCGACACATCGTATTGCAACCGCCTAAACGTACGAAGAGGCGTGGATGCAGCTGGGCTGTTGTCTCGCGCTTCTCACCGGACACGCGGCTCCAACTTCCGCCGCCGGGGCGAAGTCCCCGCATGGAGCGTGCGCGAATATATCTGCAAACAATAGTGTCTGAATACACATGACGCGGGTTTGGCTCCGTCCAGCACCAGAGGAATTTGATTTTTTATGTCATTGAAAAGCGGCTCATACGCAGATGCCAATGCCCAGCGATCCAAGTTTGCGTCAAAGAGGTGACCCAAGACAGCGTAAAAGACGATCATTGAATAGCTGCATACACCTTGTGGAGCATATCGTCGGGCACGTACTAAGTGACGCACACCCAGTGGGACATGCCCAGTTGCGTAAGTTATTAATGCATTAACATTATTACACTACTTACAACACTTTCCGGGATCTATCTGTATACCTATCTATGTTTGCTAGAATATTTGTATCTAACCGTTTTCTGCCCTACCCGGGTCTCTGGGTAGCCCGTGGTCGAATGGGTAGCGCATCGGGCTGCTGTGCTGAGGTAACAGGGTTCGAAACCAACCATCACACCAACTTGGATCACTGAGCGTGCAGCGATATGTGCCTATATGCTGGTCTTCAACGAACCTCTTTCACGCCCACATAAGTCTCTGTAGATGCAAGGCTGGGAAGGTACCGCTGTACGAAGAAAGTATTTGACGCCAACTTGGAGCACTGGGTATATGCCACTAGTACTGTGATGGTCTTCAACGAGCCTCTTTAATGTCAACTTGAGTAGCTGGGTATGCGCTTGTATAGTGTGCGCCGCTCTTCAGAGAACGTCTTTGACGCCAACTTGAGTAGATAGGTATGTGTTATGGGGATTGTGGGGGCCACTCTACAATGACGGAAAAGATCCCTTAAATTTCTTCCATGGTGAATTGAATCAAACCCACATCACGATGGTTCTTCAAGGACAGCCACCCGACGCTTTAGCGTTTGGACCACAAATGCACTGATTATGTGCCGCTATTCAATGAACGTCTTTCACCGCAACGATTTAACGAGTTGCGCCGCGAATGCACCGGGTATGTGCCAGTCTTCAATGAACCTCTCGGCAACTGAGTGGGTGTGCGACTAAGTGTTCGGCAAGCCAGGGAACATTTTTGTGCATTGGCTGGTACCGGTGCGTCGGTCGTTTCGATGGTGGCGATATGTTGTGTCGCTGTATTCATTCAATGTTGAACGCATTACCTTTGGCAGTCATCGTGAGATCGGTTCCGCCGCTTTTTTGTTTACTAGAGAGTGGTAGATGCCCAGTTGCACATACCTAGGGGCCCAAACAGATAGCAAAGAGGTTAACTGAAGTGTGACACATGCCTAGGTTAACATACTCAGTAACTTCCGTGGGGGTGAAAGGTGTTCATTGAAGAGCGGCGCATAAGCAGTGTTACGTACCCAGCCGCACAATTTGGCATGAAAGGGGTTATCTGATGTCATCCGGTGTCATCCGGTGTCTTCCGGATGCCTATGCCTCCCCCCTGTTGTCAGACTAAACGCCGTACGCAACAGCCGCCTCACATCAGGGAGGAGCTTAGCGCCGCTCCTCACTCTCTTGAATGCGTAATCATGCGAACGACAATTAGAATTTGTAGTCGGATAACTCGGAGAACAGACATGCTAGAAGAATTATTCCAAGTGAAACCGTGTAGAAACACGACTGCCTCTAACTTTTGAATACAAACTTACACGCTTACTGCGGCGAATAAAAAAGGTAATTATTCACTAATTATGCACGGGTGGTCTTCGCGCGCCTAGCTCCCAGTGCCTAATTTTAAGAAAACCATAAAGCTTAATTTTGAACACCGGTATTATGTAATGGAACATTTTATATTATTGTTCAAGCTGTAGAAACACGTGATGACACTTACGTCGCAGCCCGTCTTCCGATTTCACTATTCGAACAGAGAACTCGCAGATTACGTGCCCACCTTGGTTTAAATCAGCTAGGAGGAGCACTCTCTGCAAGTGAATGAAATATGCCAGGCGAAAAATAATACTTGTCGTGGAACATATTGGGCCAAGAGAAGGCAAGCTCGGTCTTTTGTGCTATAAAGCTGGTTTATAGAAAAAAGAAAAGCCAGATATGGCATCCGTTCGCTGACGCACATACTGTTATGTCGCGGCAAGACAGATGGTACTTTTTCTTGCTCTCTATCCATTGGGTAGGTACGAACAAAGGTCCTTACAGCAAACTGCTTGCGAGCCTCATTGGACCAGAACCTAACGCAAATTTTGTTGAAGATGTCACAGCACATATTCACGAACAAAGATGTCACATATGCCGATTGTTTCAAAGCGACTTCAATGTCCGCTCAAGGGCATAAGAGTGGCGAACTACGCACATCTGACGCTAATTCGGCTGCGATTTGCAGCTTCGGTTCATTAGAACATTTCACTGCCGAAAGAACGGGAACTTTCATCTGCTGGTTACATGTACTATTGGGGGTTGAATATGGGAGCGGGATCACTCATGTGCAGTACCAATGACGTTTCGCTAACATTTGTTTCTTCGATGGTATGATACCTAGATGAATCTTGAATAGTCACGCCTAGTGGATCTGCCCTTGAGTTTGTGCAAAGTTTAAGTCCTTGCAGGTATTATAACGAAACATTTCATTTCAAATTTATCATCGAGACACTATAAAAAACAAAAACAAAGTAGAGCTCACTTCAATTTGTAGAAATCTCAGGGCCGATTTAACATTGCGAAACTGAGAACCATTTAGGTCAGCATTTTTCAGTGCGGCGCTGCCGAGGAGGTGTGCGCCATCTGGATAGCATTTGCACAAGTAAATTACCAGAGCGCACCGGGTTGGGATGGTAGAAATGCTGGAAAAAGGGTTTGTGTTTGAGTTTCCTCGTAGCAGAATTGTGTTTTCTCGTACATTCAAATTACAACCCGACGCCGATTGGTAAACAATCTGACGGCGAATCCGACGCCGAATGGTAAAGACGTACTTTACCATTTTTCTGGCGGATTTCACTCTGAGAAATTCAATTTTTCTTCACCAAAACCTTGCACCACGTGGAGGGCCTGCGCGGTCGGAGTGGTTGGGGATGATTTTCTCCGCCACCCGCTGACATCGCACGCCGGTTGCCGACGCCGGATTTTCTGCGACACGGGCCCTTTAACGCTATCGCGTTAATAATTTCTTATTACATTTCTACAAATCCCAGTATGTATGGCGACTGCGAAAGTGGCGATTACCCAAAGATACAAAGGCAAGGCAATTGTCAGTGAAAGACATGGGGTTCACACTGTAACCAAGAATAGAAAGAACTACACTTAGCGACCCATAGCTTGGTCTAATCCTGCGTTCGATGAACCTTGCAAATGTGTGTAGTGGTACGGAAGCCTTTCGTAATTACCAATGTGAACTAGCTAAAATTCACAAAGGATGTTATACAAAAAGTTGGAGGACGCTTAAGCTTCGCCTAAAGAGTGGAACGCGATAACAATCGAAGATCCTGGACTGTTTTTCACGCTTCCCAACTACTGTAACAACTGTAACCGTAATGTTTACCGGAAAACGCTGGCGGCGAACGCTGTGCACGAAGGCGAGATTTCTGGTAAAAACACTGGGTCTTGCGTGGGCCGATCTCTGAGGTAGTGCACAGCCGCGCCAAAGAAGTCAGAGACCTTCCAACCTGGGAAGAGGGAAGAGCTCTGCTGGGATTTGCTATGTTGGGGTTTAGCTATTGTGAGGGCTGGGCGTGAAGGCTGAGGCGTGAAGGCTGAGGCGTGAAGACAGAGGCGAGAATAACAGGGTAACACTTATTTATAAGAAAACATAGTGGCACGCGCCAAAAACCGTGACCGTCAGTGGCGGCGGTCTTAGCGAACGGGAGAGAGAGCCCTGCCTCGCTTGGGCTTGGCGTTGAGTCGGCGTAACAGCGCTGTAGGTGGCGCTAGTGATGAGATAGGCGGCACATGCGGGCGCTCACATCCCACCCCAGTCTGACTGACCACGTCTCGTGGTCAATTGCTTCTGCACACTGTCACACGCACGATACCACACCTACACACATGCGCGGGAACGCTGCAACTTCACTCGAGCACAAAGTCGTCGAGGTGGCTCGGTAGACATCGAGTGCGTTGGGGCCGTTGAGGCTGTTGCTGCTCTGTAGAGGCGATAAACACCATTGAAGCGAGGTGCTATTTTCTCATTGGCAACCGGAGCCTGTCGTCTCACCCAGACCATATCACCGACGGTAAAGGTGTGAGAACGGTGGCTGCGGTCGCAGCGCTCTTTGCGTGCACCTTGGGCTGCTTCCGAATTGGCGGCTGCTTCGGAGCGCTGCACTGTTGTGTCGAGGATGCGCTCGGCAAGGGCGGAGTGCTGGAACGGAGGATGAGTGTTGGAGTGTAATCTTCGGTACGTAGCCATAGAGAAGCTGAAATGGCGTAAAGTTCGTGCTGGCATTCATGGACGTGTTTACTGCAAATGCTGCCTCTTGAAGTTTGGTAGGCCATGACAGTGGTTCCATTGCACAGATCTTGCGGAGAGCTGCCAGGAGAGTTCCATTGCTTCTCTCGACTAAGCCATTGCCCTCAGGTCGATAGGCAGTTGTGAAATGGAGCTCCACGGAATGAAGACTCATGAAGCGCTTGAACTCATTGGATTCGAAGGTTGAGCCATGGTCCGAGAGGCAGTGGTCTGGCGTGCCGTAAGTGTAGAACACATTGTGCAAATGCTTGATAACGTCGCCCGTAGACGTGGACGAAACTGCTGCGGGCACGATATAGCGGGTGGCAAAATCAACGACGTTGAGAATGTAGCGCTTTGAGTTGATGGGTGGCATGGTTACATGGTCAATTGCTATGCTGGAAAATGGAATGTCCGTGGTAGGCATTCTGCCAAGAAGGCCTACACTGCGTGAGGTAGGGCGATTGAACTGTTGGCAGCACTGGCAGGATGACACATATCTCTCCACTGATCGGTCCATGTCAGGCCACCAATAACGATCCTGGACCTTGAGCAACGTACGCTTTGTGTCAAAGTGCCCTGCACCATCGTGTAATGCTTGTAGAATGGCAGGGCGCAGTTTGGACGGACCTACGACTGCATACGTTCCCGATGGCAGTCGGCGGTATAAGATGTCATCTAGCTTGGTGAACTCGGCTGTTTCCTCTTCATTGGCTAGGCGTGAAAGAATCGCAGCGCACTCGGAATCTTCTTGCTGCATCGTAGCCAGCGACTGCGAAGACTGTGTGACAGCACCTGCCAAACGGGACAAGTGGTCGGCTACAACATTTTGGCGTCCTCGCTGATGTCGCACGGTGAAATCGAACTCTACTAAGTCCATGAGCATAGAAGTGAACCGACGAGATGGCCGCACGTTGGACGTTAAGCAGGCAACAGTCCAGTTGTCTGTGACCAGAGAGAATTTTCTGCCTAGGAGGTATTGGCGGAACTTGACGGTTATTGCCCAGTGAACGGCGATACACTCCCATACGTTGCTGTGCAGTTTGCGTTCCTCCAACGTAAGTCCACGGCTGGCGTAGGCAATGACACATTCTCTGGTGTCTTGGATTTGCGATAAGACTGCTCCAATGGCTTCCTGCGAAGCGACTGTGGTTAGGGTTGTGACTGCCGTGGGGTCGAAGTGCGCCAAAAGGGGAGGCTGGGTGAGGGCGAGCTGGCTGTCAACGCGAGCCGGTGGAATGTCAGGATGAATGTGCACGAGCGCCGTGTCGGAAGCGCGGAAGTTTGACAGTAGAGGAGCGCTACTTGAGGGCAACGTTTCCATGGGCTGCTAACGCTTGCCATGGTGGCTGCTCTTGCAACGGCAACGGATCACGTTGTAGGCAGTCTGTGGAACTTCGCCTGGTTTCTGGAAAAAGGACGGACCTTGTTGGGATCACAGCATTTGCCATCATTCTTGGGATTAGCTTTTGGTTTGCGGTAATGGTGATATTCGTGGCTGTATGCTGCAACTGCGTTGGCTTCGGAGGCTCAAAGATGAGACGTGCCTGCGCTGCCGAGCACCAATCCTCACCAAGAATGAGGGGGAGTACATTATCTTCTAAAACAGCAGCTTCAACAACTCCTGTGGCGGGGCCGATGGATATCTTCAAAGATGCAGCACCAACAGGTAGCACTGTGCTTCCTCCTACCACCACGAGTGGAGGCTCGGTCCATGGGATGATCATGCTTGCAGGCACACGAGCTTTAGAGATTAATGTCACCTTGGACCCAGAGTCAGGAAACGCTTCACACTCACCGACTCCACTGAGAGTTGCGTTGAAGAAGGGGCATTGCTGTTGTGAGCCGTCAAGTGGAACGGGTGCACTGTGCAGTGCTGGGGGCTGCTGTGTCTTGGGCATGGTTGGAGGCGCTGGTGATGATAAGCGGCTGGTGCGTGTAGGGCACTTGGATGCCAGATGACCCAAGGCATGACATTGGTAGCAGACAGCTTGAGACAGGTCTTGACCGCTACGAAAAGCTGGAGCGCCATACTGTGCCGAAATAGCTGCATAAGTAGCTTCTTGTTGCTCGGCGGGCAGCTCTGAAATGCGCGTTTTTGGTGCGGCCCCTCGGGAGGACTGTGGTGTCGATTGTTCTGAGCGAGGCTGCTGGCACTCTGCGGGCTTAGCGGCACGAAAGGGTTGCGACGGCGGCAAAACAGAACCGGCAAATGGTGACGGGCTTGCTTTGGCGTGCAGATGTTGCGCACTCTTGTCGAGGCTGGTGCAAGTAGAAATAAACTCAGCTACCGTGGGCGGCCGGTTGGCTGCTATGGCGGCGAGGATGTGTTGTTCCCGTAAACCATGCAGCCGGTAGTCAATCTTTTGTGCCTCAGAAAGGTTAACGGGGCAACGCTCAATGATCTTCAACTTGGCAAAGGCATATTGGTGCAAGCTTTGGGATGGGGCCTGGGTTACCCTCATGACCTGCTCTTGCCACTCAATGAGGGACAATTCTGTACAAAATGTGTCCTTCAGGGCGGCACTCCACGTGGCCCAGGTGCTGTACTGGTTGCCGAACGCGAGATGCGAGTCTCGCGCCGTGCCTTTCAGCTTGCTAGCTGCGATCAGGCGTGTGGTGGCGTCGTCCCACGAGGCGAGCTGCTGTACTCGTCGTACGTCGTCAAGCCATGTATTGACACTGTGGCTGTGCAAACCAGCGAATTGCGGGATGGACGATGACAGGTCTGGCAGTGTCGTCACCGTTGTTGCAGGGCGAGGTAGCTGCTGGAACAGCATGGCGAGGCTCTGTAGAGTGGCTGGGTCCAGCGTCAAAGACGCCGCAGCGTTCGAGGCGGATTCATTCGTTTCAACCGGGGGGGGGGGGGGGGGGTAGCTTCACGCTGCTGCTGAATGTCGGCTTGCAAACGCTGAACGAGCTCCTCTTTCGAACCTGTGAGGTCCAGCTGTCGACGGGCCAATTCTTCGCGTATAATGTCGACGCCGAGGCGCGACATGGTCACCGCGTCGAGATTCGGCCACACAATTCCCGGCATGGCGTTGCGAAACGAGGCTGGGCGCACGGGAGACTAGGCGAGTGATCGCTAAGCCTAGTTGTCGACTATAGGGCTAGTCAACATTCACGGCACTCTTCATATGACGGCCGTGCTTTACACAGACGAGCGGTAAAATGGCAGGAGTGTCTTCAGGCGTGAGTCTTCGGCGGCGTGAGTGCGTAAGTACAATGACGAATGCAGTTGAGAAGGCGTACTGACCGGCGTTCGACGCTGGCGTTGTTGCTGGCGTTCGACGCTGGTGTTCGAAAGGCGTTCTTGCGCTGCCGTGGCTGAATGGCTTGGCTGAGGTTAGGGGTCGACTGCGCCAGATGTGAGGGCTGGGCGTGATGGCTGATGCGTGAAAGACTGAGGCGAGAATAATAGCGTACGAACTATTTATCATAGAACATAGTGACACGCGCCAAAAACCGTGACCGTCCGTGGCGGCGGATCGTAGCGAACTGGAGAGAGAGCCCTGCCTCGCTTGGGCTTGGCGTTGAGTCGGCGAAACAGCGCTGTAGGTGGCGCTAGTGATGAGATAGGTGGCACACGCGGGCGCTCACAGTGGCTACTCCTCTTCCGACTGGCCACGGACTACCAGAACGACGGACTGGCCACAGAAGACGGACGAAGAGGAGGCCCAGGAACGAACCAACAGCAGCGAGACGAGATGATAGACGGAAAGGAGCGGCACGAACACAGAGGGCGACCAAGATTCGGATGACGCCTCGCCGCTAGAATCTGTAAGCGACCAGCGGTTGCCTCAGTTATTCAAGATGAACAGAGAAGTGATTTTGAAGAAGCGAAAAACGCTGAGGACGCAAATAACAAACCTAGTGAGCGATGCTGAAAAGAAACTGGAGGAGAATCACGATCCTACAGCGATGTCGCTGACAGCCAGCCAGATTAAAGGTATTGCAGACTCGCTAAAGAAAGCGGACGAGCAGATGGAGCAGTTCATAAAACCCGAACCAGGTGACTCAGAGTTTGCGAAAAACAAATGAGTACGAGTTAAAGATAATAAGTGCTCTTCAAAACATCAACGCGTACCTTTCTCGGCAAGAAGTACGGCAAACAGCGAGGGAGCAACCCAACTTTAATGCCGAAGCTAGAGACCCGCAGCAAGCAACAATAGTGAAGCTACCAAAGCTAGAACTAATGAAGTTTGACGGCGACAAAATTAAATGGCAGAGATTTTGGCGGCAATTTGAAACAGCTGTACACGAAAGAACCCACTTGAACGAAAATCAGAAATTTACGTACCTTCTGTCATCACAAACCGGAAAAGCGGCAGCTGCCGTGGAGGGACTACAGTTTTCCGACAGTAACTATGGCAATGCCATAGATCTACTCAAGCAGAGGTACGGAAAAGATGACGTGCTGGTAGAAATGCATATGAAAGAACTAACTTGAATACAGTAGCAAGCTTCAATGACCATGACGGTTTAAGAAAGCTGTCACAAAAGGTGCAAGTGCACATACGTAGATAGGAACCCTTAGGATGGAAAAGTGAGTCCTATGCATCGATGTTGCTTGCGATCCTGAAAAGAGCTTTGCCAGTAGATATGTACATTGGATTCCAGTTAAAACAAAGAGAAGCGATCAGTGGATCTTCATCACGAGATCAGAATGTGGCTTTACGTCAAGAAGATATTCTTAGGCGCTTGATGAAATACATCGAAGATCAAGTAGAGTGCAGATAGGAATTGTCAACAGAAAGGAGAGAAAGCTACAGCCACAGACTGAGAGTAAGCAGCATACGAGAACTGTTAATTTTCAAAGTACAGCTGCAAAGTTTTGCATATTTTGCAAGAATACCACTCATTGTACTGATGATTGTAGGAAAACAATGCCTTATATGAAGACAATAAAATGAAGCTCAGAGAGGAAAACAAATGTTTACGCTGTACCAGGCCTCACCATACTGCTAAAATATGTAAGGCAAACATTAGGTGCAAGATATGTCGAAAATGGCATGCGACGTCTATGTGGCGAAGCAAAGAACTGACAGCACAGTGTACAACATCTACTCTTAGTGAAAATGAAAATCAAGAAGAGAAAACATCTACTTGCCAGTTTATGAACACTCATCAAGTGTATTTCTGCAGAATGCAGTTGCATTAGCAGAAGGTATAAGGCAGTCATGTTATTGTCGTGTTCTACTGGATGCTGGCAGCCAAAGATCATTCATACTGAAAGGACTATATCTGAGAAACTTGGCTGTAAGGTTAAAGGAAAACAAAGACTCACGATAGGCTTATTCGGAGGAGGTCAAAATGAAAGAGTCATGAATTCAGTTGAAGTTAAACTGAAAAGTACCTCCAGTAGTGAAAAAGTGGTTCTGGAAGCACTGGAGGTAGACATAATTTCAAAAGAAAGATTACCGTTCCTGCCTATTTCACTGCAAAAGAAGTATGAAGAGGACGGATTCAAGCTGGCTGACGGTTCATGTAAAGGCACATCATGCATAGAAATTGGAATACTTACTGGATCAGACCAGTATTGGCAAGTAATGACAGGTGGGATCCGAAGACTAGAAAAAAGGTTGACAGCAGCAGAAACCATATTCGGCTGGACAGTACAAGGTCAAGCTAGGATATGAGCAACAATAATGGAGAAGTGAACCGTAATGGTACTTAACGTCAACGTGGATAACTGCGTCATACAGACAGAACTCAGCCATTTCCGGGATATTGAAAATCTAGGCATAAAGTGCCCTGAGAAGTAAACCAGGTGAAAAGAGGAAGTGATTCAGCACTTCAAGAGGCACTTAAAACTTGAAGAGAAGCGATATTCTGTCGGATTTCTATGGAAAGATAACGTGGAACTTGATGAAAACAATATCGTAGCTATGAACAGATCACGACAACTCACTCGACGGCTACAGAAGGACGAAAGCATACTCCGGCGCTACGACAGTGCGATCAGAGATTATTTAAATAATGGAGTAGCAGAAGTGGTCGACGAAAAAAGTAGACCGATGACACACTGCTACTACATGCCGCATCAGGCAGTAATAAGGGAAGATCGACAAAACCACAAAGATAAGAATTGTATTTGATTCGTCTTCATCGTCGACAAAAGGGTTTTCTTTAAACGATAACCTCTAAACAAGACCGAATATCAATTGTGATCTGGTGCATATGCTGATGAACTTCCAACACCATCACATAGCAATGACAGCTGATATAGAGAAAGCATTTCTGCAGATTTCAATACACGAAGAAGATAGAAACGCATTGCGTTTTCTTTGGTGGGACAGAATTCCAAGTGGTAGCGACGCAAAAGTCGTGACATGGAGAATGTCAAGAGTTACGTTTGGAACAGCTCCGAGTACTTTTTTACTTGCAGCAACTGTACAAAACCACCTAAGCAAGTTGGAAGATAGCTTTCCGGAAACGATTAAGCAGCTGAAGAACAACATTTACGTCGACGACATGATACTGGGAGCCAACTCACCAGAAGAAGCCGAAAAACTTATAAACAGTCAAAAGACATTTTTCAAGAGGCGTCAATGACACTCAGAAAGTTCAAAACGAATGAGCCTGGATTACAGCGAACTATAAACATACAAAAGAAAAACACAGGCATGGAAACCTCAACCCAGATAAAGGTACTTGGCATCAGATGGAATTTCGAGGAAGATAGATTGTACCTCCCATCTTTTGACATAAAGGACATCGATACGAGCGGTCCAATTACGAAGAGGCAAATGCTACAGCTAACAGGAAGAATATACGATCCTCCGGGCGCCTTCACTCCATTCGCAGTGACAGCTAAGCGGCAAATACAAAACATGTGGAGGAAGGGAACATCTTGGGACGACCAACAACCAGAAGATGAAACGGCGTCGTGGAGGAACAGGATTCAAGAGCTGCGATTAATACAAGGCTTCAGCATACCTAGATGGTTTGATATTAACCAAGGCAGCCAGCCTCTTCACACGAATCTTCATTTGTTTTCCGATGCAAGCCCGTACGCCTACGGAACAGCAGCCTACTTGATCTGAAGGAGTGTGCTGGTCTGGGCTGGTTGGTAAATCATTGGTAAGGGAACAAACAGCGCTAGGACGGGACGAAGTGAGTAGACAGACAAGGCGCAGACAAGACTCAGCGCCTTGTCTGTCTACTCACTTCGTCCCGTCCTAGCGCTGTTTGTTCCCTTACCAATAGCCTACTTGATAAATACCTACGAAAACCAAAAACAGTCTGAGCTACTCATAGAAAAAGGACGAATAGCTCCAATTAAAGAAATATATTTGCCAAGACTCGAGCTAATGGCTGCGACGCTATCTGCACGCCTCTCTGAATATATCAGAAGAGGATTTGTAAGAAAACTCAACGAAACGAGATATTGGACATACTCGAGCATTGTTCTCAGTTGGTTACGCGGAAAGAAAAAAACACGAGAATTTTATCGAAAACAGAGTGAAGGAGATAAAGGAAAAAACGAAACTGTCAGAGTGGAATTACGTTGTAAGTGAAGAAAACCCAGCTGATTTGATGACTAGAGGTGTAAGCGCAGAGCGTCTGATAAACTCAGAACTATTGTGGCATGGTCCAAAATGGTCAGTTCTGAAAAAGAAAACTACAGAACAAACTGAAGCAGAAGACGACACTGAGCATCGTGAAAGTTATGCGATTAGCACATGCACCTCAAATGTGGCAGTGATTGACGCGGAGAAGTATCGCACATACATACGATTACACAGAGCCACAGCTTGGGTCCTCAGGTATATCCGGAATATGCGAAAAAAGAGACCGATCATCGGAGATCTGAGTTTTGAGGAACTGAAGAATGCTGAGACGACAATAATCAAGCTAGAACAACAACACATACGAGAAAACATCGTACAGAGGAAGAGCATTCCTACGAAGACAAGGATGTTTCTTCATGGTACGGAAGTCTTTGAAGACGATCAAGGTCTGATAAGACACAAAGGTCGGCTACTTCAAAGTGAATTATCATACAACGAAAGACATCATATCGTGCTGCCAAAGTGGACGGCTGGTACAAAGCTGCTGGTACGCCATATCCATCAACTTAGGTTGCACGGAAGAATAAGCGTCTGATTATCACAGCTTCCTACTAAGTACTGGATAATACAAGGAAGGCAGCTCGTGAAGAAGATAATTCATGGATGTCTAAAGTGCCAACGATTTGACGCCAGACCGCTACACCAAGAAACAGCACCACTTCCTGCTGACTGAGTCCACGAGCGACAACCATTTGAAGTGATCGGAGTGGATTTCGCGGGTCCGTTACTTATAAAGGACGCGATGAAAGGTACTTCAACACAGTATGTTGCAATATTTGTATGTGCTACTACACGAGCTGTACATCTCGAAGTTGTGGACAACACGACAACAGAAGCATTCTTACATGCATTCTGAAGATTTACAGCGAGACGAGGACTATGTTGCATCATTTACAGTGACAACGCAAGGACGTTCAAGAAGGCCAACAGAGACATCAATCGTATGATTAAATAACTACAGGAAGAAGTCTCTGAAAGAGCAAGCCAAGGGGATCAAATCAAATGGAAGTACATCGCAGAACAAGCGCCTTGGTGGGGAGGCTTTTATGAAAAGATGGTACGAAGCATGAAATCAACAATGAGGAAAGTTATTGGAAAAAGACTTATCAAGAGAAGAGATGCAAACACTAACAAGTGAAGTTGAAGCTGTCCTTAATAACAGACCGTTGACCTATGTATACAGCGAACCGGATGAGCCTCTACCTATTCTGCCGGCTTATATAATAGGTGGAAAGCATAGGATCAAAGACAGTACAGAAGGTGAAAAAAAAAAAGATCAGCATAGAAGAAATGTGGAGAAATAAGCAAATAAGCAAGAAATGACAGTGAACCAAGGAGATATCGTTTTGATCGGTGCACGTACTCCTAGATCCTTCTGGAACCTGGCTAAGGTCATTGAAGTATATTCTGGAGTCAACGGCAAGCTGCGCTCCTGTCTCTTAAAATCCAAAGGAAAACTGTTCAACACCTATACACACTCGAAGGTTGCTTCCACTGATGAGAAGGAAATTTTCGCGGCCGGAAGCTATTGAAACTCATGGGAGTGGACAAGACGAGAAAGAACAAAACGGCGGGCTCCAAAGGCGCGCGCGCTAAGAAAAGCAATAAAGAAAAAAAAAGAAGAATCTTGATTTCATTCGCATCGAACGCAGCTGTCTCGTCTCGTTTCTGCGACAGTATGCCTTGCTGTTCGAGGTGTCGCTGGGTTGTGCGTAGGCAGCGCTGCAGAAGCTTCACCCTTGAGCGTCCTGGAGGGCCTTCGACTGGGATACTAGACAAAATACACCAAGTGCAATGATAAGGGGTTGCTTACTGCAAGATAGCTTGAAATTGCTAACCGTGCAAACGAAATACCAGATGCACAGTTGAAGCTAAAAACCCAGGACTAATAGCGACACCATTGGCTTCATTTAATATTTCAGCACAATAATGACCAGCAAGCCGGACATTGTTAGGGAGACCAGTGGCTGTGGCTATGTACTGTCCCAAAAAATGATATTGACAAAGCTTACGAGCACAGTTGGCAGGTTCTAAATTTTATTACTGTAGTAAATGTTGGAGCCTAGCAAGGGCGTTAATTTTGCGTGTAATGACAGGGCATGGCTGAAGTATAATTCAGAGAAGGAGTGTGTTTCCTTATTCCAAGTTTACTGAAAAAAAGTTGTTTTTCATCTTGCATACCAATGTTTCGCTGCACTTTGTTTTATTATTCTTATCTTCTACTTATCCTAGATTGACTAAAATGAGATTATGATGTAGCATATATGGCTTTCATTCATTAGCACTTGCTTTTGCCAGTGTTGACAATGAAATTTGAACGCAGTATGCTTGTCACCTGTGTCAAAAAAGGGCTGTAATGTGTCCAATGATAGGTTGAACAGTTCTATCTTTCTCTTCATTCTGAGCATTACTAATAGATCTTTTAAATCTGTCGAAAACATGTTACAAAAAGCTGTATGACAGTCTCATATGCATTTTTGAAACTGCAAGTATTACTTTAAAGGTGAAATCCAAAATATATATTACAGGGAAACACCAGATTTTTGTAAATCAGGTCCGAACATGAATGAACCACACATATGAGGCATGAACCACACAAGGCACACCTATAAGAAAATGTCTTAAGCAAGCCCTGTGATCATTACCACAAACATGCCAGGACATGTTGGATTTCGGAAGGCTCATCAGCGATGTCTGAATCAGGGAAGGACGAGCTAGCAGATGTAGCAGTACCCTCTGCTAGCAGATCAGACAAGCCCTCAGAGATGTCCATGTCTATTGTGGCTTGAGAGAGACCTGCCTGAATATATGAAAAACAAACTTCACTTCAGGAATGGTGGGGGACATCTACCACAGTCATGAAAAAGGCATGATCAAACTGGAAACATGCATTAGGGCTCTGTACACCTGTGAATAAACTTGCTGGCTCATCTTGATGTTGTGATGTTCCCGTGGATGTAGCTGCTTCACATTAAGGTTGACTCATTGTTGTGACATAGTCCTTTGCAAGCGTCTGCAGTTAAAGAATAACCCACCAGGTATTTTTTAAATCCGACAATAGCATTTGCTGTGGAATGAATTTACAGAGCCTTTTCAGAGTCATGCAAAAGGCCTTGCGTGATCTATGCATGATTTCCCTACACACCCCATCCCATTGTGTAGAAACTATGTTCGATCTAAGTGTGCTTGTAAGATACACATACATATAATTGAATTTCGGGGAAAATGGAGCTGTAGTAACTTCGCAGTGCATGTTTCACACAAAAATATCGTATACATAGCTGTAACACACACATAATGTAATGTATTGCCTCCTCTGTAATGCCTCCAGGGCTTCAGGGTACTACTAATAAATGAATGAAAATGATTTTGACTTCCGTAATTTAAAGCACAGCTGCGTCATTTTATTCCAAATTTCATTTACCTGTTGTTTAATATTTGTCAACCAACACCATATCTTCTGAAAAAAAAAAAGAAAAATGGTATTTAGCCTCAACATGGCAAGTAATTCAACTTTGCAACAAGATGATTGAACTTTGCACTCACAAGCAGAGTTACTACGTGCAAAATATTCTCTACGAAATTATTGTTCTTATTGACTATTCCAAAACTTAGCATGTTACATGAAGACTAATATTTCATGGTTTCTTCAAATAATTAGTTTTATTGCAATTTTGATTGTTTTCAGCCACAAGAAATACATACAAAATTCAGTCAATACTAATTTTTATAGCAGAAAAAGTAATTGTTTGACAATAAATAGTTTCACATCGTAGGATTTTTAGGCGTGCACGCTAGCTGATAAAAGTACTTTAAGGAGAAATAAATGTTTAACACTTTGTGGGAATTATGACAAAGCTGGACAAAATGAGTTGACCTGTACTGCGCCACTATTTCGTCAGTTATAATTCACACGAGCACGTAGTCACTAGCCAATATTGCAGTTCCCTTTTCATAAATAAAAGAAACGTTGATTGTGCTTACCTATGGAAGGACAAACCATCGCGCCGATATTGTGTTCGATTAAGGCATCCTGGCACACAACACTTCATCACGTGGGTGTGCCTGCTGCTGACGGGAGTTCTCGCCGGTCTGCTGGGAGGTCGAATACTTTAAGCAGAGCAACAGTGTCGACTCCGCTATTTGATAACTACGGGCCGCCAAGACCCTAAATATGTTTCGAGTCTGGATCCGGCTCGCCAGTTCATCCTTGGGCGCAAGACAGGACGAACTTTTTTCCCGTGGGAAAACAGACGCTTCGGACCATGTACGTTTGCTTAATCACTTGCACATTTTTGCGGGGGCGAAAGGCATCATTGTTTCCCAGAAGACGTCCCCAAACGCAACGAATCGTCTTCGGAAGAGTGGCTTGGTTGCCTTCACACGTTTGCAGGGCGAAAGGTGTTGCCGTTTCCCTGAAACCACCCGTCAACGCAACCAGCTGTCCTTGAGGTGGTGGTCCTCCCGGGTTGTTGGGCGCAATGCTGGGTAACCAACGCCTTCGTTCGCAACAGCCTTGGCACCTATCTGCTAATTAAGCGGCGAGACTCAACTGCTTCACACACTTGAATTCCTTCACTAACCTCGGCGCGCGTTTGCCACGCCGACTATGTGCGCATATTCCGAAACCCCCGCAGCAGACGAAACCGAGCCACCGAAGCAAGCCGAGTAAAATATACCGCTTGAATATCACGTGAGGGCCTATTTCCCATCATCCCATTGCTCTAAATTTTTATGACTAGGCTTCAAGATTGTCACGTGACGCTCCCTATTAGTTTTTTTCCTTCCTCCATGGCTGTGTCGCTGTGTGAAAATCGCACCGTGTGAAACGGCCTTCTCTCCGGCGCTGTGCTGTTCCGCGATGATGTGCGGGCGCGCGGTGGAGCGACTCCGCAACAAAAAGTAGTGCGCTGATCTCCGCACCAGTATGCGCGCTGGATGCCTGTTCTATTACAAGAAAAAACTATGCGTTCTTTGCTCTGCGTACGTGAGCGATACATCGCGATGTTCCCGACCAGCCTCATGCAGTAAGCAGCAGTATATGCTACGTTTTGCTCTCTGTTGCCACAAGAATGGAACGGGCATTCTACTCTCTCTAAGAAGGGCGGAGTAGAAATAACATTTCACTCTCTCACTGCGGATAGAGCGAACAATGCATTTCACTCCACCCGACATTTTGCGAGAGTAAAACAACGCCTTGAAGAGTAAATCAGCCCCTTCACTCCTGCGAGACTCTCCCGAGTTTTTAGAGTGTAGCGCAAGACAGGTGTAATTGGAGATCGCAGGGAGAGGCCTTCATCCTGCAGTGGACATAAATATAGGCTGATGATGGTGATGATTATGATAACTTGTCTTTGGTACGTAGGAAGGTCGACGGGGATTTCATGCTGCGCCTTGACAAGGCATATCTTGCTGAATATTGTGCACCCGTGCAGCAACGTGGTAAAGTCGTAAATGAATGGGATGGGGTACCGGTCCAGTATGGTCACTTTGTTGATGGCACGGTAGTCACCGCACGGTCTCCAGACACCGTAGGGCTTGGTGACCATGTGTAGCGGTGATGACCACGGACCAGGTGAAGGGCGGACGTTGAAGGAAATCAAACCTCGCGTTCCATAGGAAAAGGGTTTATTATGAATAACCGTGAGACGACTCCGTGGGTTAGCTGCTGTTGCGCGTGGTCCCAAGCACGAGCTTCGTCCTCTTCTTTTTCGCGCTTGTTCCAACAACTGCCCCGCGCGCAGAAGTTCACAAAAATTTTGATTCCAGCGGGTACAGGTGTTGAACTACCCGTTTAACGGTAGATCCGCCCGGTAGTCTCAAGGTACAGGTTCTTGTCTTGCCATCCCTTCCTTTATGGAGCTCCTCTATTCGAACAATGCTCCATAGTTGCCGGGGCTTGCTGGGCTCTTGTAGAAGGACGAGGTCACCTTTCTTATTTTGTCGAACGGTGTCGTTGACTTGGAGCTTGACATTGTTCTTAACTCCGAGAGGTATTCTTTGGACCAACGTTCCCAGAAAGCTCTTCGAGTTTTTTCTCGTTGTTCCCACATAGGTAGTATATGGCGACCATCGGCTGTGATCTCGCCGCGTGTTAGGTCGGGAAGTGCAGATATTTGCTTTCCAATGAGAAAGTGAGCCGGGGAGAGGGGTTCCAGATCTCGACAGTCGCTATAAACGTATGTGATTGGCCGGGAATTGATCACAGCTTCTACTTCAGTTAAAGTTGTTTGTAGTTGTTTCTCCGTAAGATGTCCCTTGCCGATGCACTTCTTCAACGTCAGCTTGACCGACCTGATAAGTCTCTTGTAAAAACCGCCCCACCACGGTGCATGATCGGCGATAAATTTCCATTTTATGTGATGGTTCGCGATGAAGTTACAAACTTCTTCGTTTCTCAATGACTTCCACAATCTCGAAAGCTCTCTCTTGCTCTTCTTGAATGCTAAGGCGTTGTCGGAATATATAACAGAAGGAAGTCCCCGCCGCGACACAAAGCGTCGGAAAGCGTTGAGAAAGCTTGTGGCGGTCATGTCTTCTACTAGTTCGAGGTGAACAGCTCTAATCACGGCGCACGTGAACAGGCAAATATACACTTTGGCGTAGTCATTTGGATGTTTAACGTAGAGAGGACCGGCGAAATCTAGTCCTGTTACTTGAAAGGGTTCCGAAGCGGTTACTCTTTCAGGTGGTAACGGTGCAGTCACTTCGGAGAAAGCTTTGACGTTGTAGCGTTGGCACACGATGCATCCTCTGATGACCTTCTTGATTAGCTACCGTCCTCGTAATATCCAAAATCTTTCTCTTATTTGTACAAGTGTATCCCGAACTCCTGCATGAAGAAGCGACCGATGGTGCTGCATGACGAGGAGCTCGCAGTAATAGTGGTCCTTTGGTAAGACGATTGGATGTTTTTCATCGTATGATTTTTTACTGTATTGTAGGCGTCCTGCGACTCGAAGAACTCCATTGTCGTGGAAGCATGTCACGTCCCGCAGTATAGAATCCTTTATATGTTGAGCTCCTTTGGAGACGCGGTCAATTTCAGGAGAAAAGGCTGAGCTTTGAACCTTCTTTATCCAGTATAGTTCACCGGCTTGTATTTCTTCTGCATTCAGGGCTCCCCGGGACACACTTTTCCGCTTCAACTTCGAGGTAAATCGCAGTATCCAAGCTGTAACACGGTGTAGTCGAGTAAGAGACCTGTAGTTGTGAATGTCTATAATAGGTGGTTCGGCTTGCATGGCGACTTGCAAGCATGGTACCCGATGAGTACGCTCCTCCGTGACACTCGGTGGAAGATCGGTTGAGTTCGGTCTACGGTGTGGTGGCCATTTATTTTCTTCACAAGTAAGCCAATGGGGTCCTGTCCACCAGGCTGAGTTTGTAGTCAATTCACGGGCCGAAACTCCTCTTGTAAAAAAATCGCCAGGATTTTGCTTTCCAGGGCAGTGTCTCCACCATGTGATGTCCGTTTTACTCTGAATCTCCGCTACCCTATGGCGAATGAAGTCTTTCCATCTCTTAGGATCGCCGGTAATCCAGTACAGTGCTATCATTGAGTCAGTCCAAAACTGCACTGATGTAATGTCCTCGGATAGCTCTTGACGCACGTACGCGTACATTCGTGCTGAGACGAGACAGGCTAGTAGTTCGAGTCTGGCAAGGCTTGCCTCTTTCATTGGGGCCACCCTGGACTTGCACAAGACTATCGTTGAGCTTTTGTCGTTCGTACTGCCTGCTGTGCAAATGTAGCAAATGGCACCGTAGGCTGATTTACTGGCGTCAGCGAAAAAAATGGAGTGCGTATTTGTCGCCAAGCCCATGTACGCCCTTGCGGTAGTACCGAGGAATTTCAATGTCACAGAGCTGTGGAAGTTCATTGCACCAGCTCTTCCATTCGTGTAGAGCGTCCAGTGGCAAAGGTTCTTCCCAGTCAACGCCTTTTCTCCAAAGGTTTTGAAAACATATCTTCATCCTTATTGTAAAAGGAGTCAGCATACCGAGAGGGTCGTATAGGCGAGAGGTCGTTTGTAGCATGAACCGCTTGGTATCAGTTCTTTGTTGAACAAACTCTATAGCGTTTCCCGGACTAAACGACAGTACGTCGGTGTCAGGATGCCATACCAATCCCAGGACTTTCAGTACTCCTGTCAGTTGTCCGAGAGGTAACACCGGAGGTTGCGTCGATTCTGTGCCAAGAACGCGTGGGTCGTTCGAAGCCCACTTGTGTAGCTTCATGGAGGCACTTGCGAATATCTCGGTGGCTTCTGACCGCAGTTTGGACGCCTTTTCAACGGAGTCCGCTCCTGTTAAAATGTCGTCAACGTATATGGAACCCCACAGCCTTTTGCAGTTTCGGGGTAAGCAGACGACGCTTGATCCAGATGATGACGGATGGTCGCCGCCAAAAGAAAGGGACTACAGGTCGTGCCGAATGGTACACTGGTCATACGCCAGATGCCAACGTTAGACAACGGTTGATCTGGCTTGGGTGCTTTCTCCAACCACAGGTAGCGCAAAACGTCTCGGTCTGTGCTGGTGATGCTTATTTGCAGAAACGCTTTTTCGATGTCTGCTACTAAAGCAATGCGATGCTTTCTAAAGCGAAGTAGCAGTCCTATGAGATCGGCATTGAGGTTTGGTCCGGAGTACAGGCTGTCGTTGAGCGAGAGTTCCCCTTTTTCATGTGAAGAAGCATCGAAGACCTCCTTTACTCTTGTAGTACGGTCCTCGCGGATTACTGCATGGTGTGGCATATAATACACTGGGTTTTCTGTAGTATCGTCAGTGACCTTCTCGGCTACACCATCGTTGGCGTATTTACGTATGGCAGCATCATATTCTTGCAGAAGCTGAGGGCATCGGCGTAGCTTTCGAAGAAGTTGATTTAAACGCGTCTGTGCGTTTTCTCGATTGTTGTGGTTGAGAATTGTCGGTTTCCATGGAAATGAAACTACGTAGCGACGATTCTCCATCTTGACTGTGCTTTTGAAGATGTCCAAAACTGGGTCTACGTCCTGTGTCTTGTTATGTCCCTCGGGTTTAATCCCCATAATTTCTAGGTCCCAGTAATTATCTGTGGTGATCTTAAATTCTTCCACTGCCGCTTTCAGTACTATTGTCTCGTTGCAGTATGTGACGGTAGCAAAAGAGGCTACTGGTCCGTGCAGAGTCCAGCCTAAGGATGTCTCGACAGCTTTAAGTCCGTTCTCCAAATTCCGTACGTTGCCCGTGACAAATGACCAGTACAATTAATAAAACTTGTTGTTGGGCTAGTTGGTACATTCTTCATACTGACGCTCTTTCCTTTCACCTGTATTTTTTCCTTGATGTGTTGCATCCTATCGTTGTATGACCAGTACTAGTCACTGCCGATTAAGACATCTGCAGCTTTTGGGCCTTCAGCTTGATCGTTATCGGTGAAGTAATAACCTTGGTGCTCGAGCTTGTCAGTAAAGTCGCCACTCAGTCGCGGAATGGATTGGTCGCAGATCTTGGTCGTGACAAGAGCTTCGATCAACAGTGTCTTGCAACTATGCACTGAACTCAGAGTGATAGACACTCGTCAGAAAGTCTTCTCGTCATGATGCCCTCCAAAATGTCCTACTGTAAGACACTCACGATCGAGAACTTGACAATTAGGTTTTTCAGCCAATTGCTCGGTCACAAAAGTGCGCTGGCTGCCTCCATACAATAAAACGCGAACCAGCATTTTACTATCCTGGCCGGCTGCCCAAGCAACAGCTGTTTGTAGGTATATGAGCCGTTTGGACGTGCCAGTTCCAGTCATCTCGAGTTGTACCTGTTTAGGGAATGTCTGGGGTCCGGCGGTCGATTTCATCAACCTTGGGTCGCACATTGTTTCCGCATGGCGCCGATTGCACTTTCCACATTTTACCTTTCTTATGCAATTTTTTGCTACGTGATGCTCCAGGGTACAACGGAAGCAGCGACGTGCACCTAGAAGGCGTTTTTTCTTTTCCTCGAGAGGAATTGCCGAGTCGCACTGCTCTGTACAATGGGTCGTTGATTCGCAGAAAAAGCAGTCCTTTTTTTGACGAACGGGTTTAGCGGATGAGGTCAAAGACTCTGTGGTTGAGCGTTGATGGCACGGCTGTTTCGTTAAGGATAAAGGTCGCGAAGTGGATGTCGCCGTAGTGCGAAATTCTTTATCTTTGCTCTTCAACGCATCCTCTTGTACAGAAACATGCAAGACTGTTCGTTCTCGAGACTCTATTTCTGTTTGAATAAAAAGCAGCAGACTTAATGCTCGCCTTCTGTTGCTGGGTGCGCTGTGCTTGTTCGCCAATGCTTCCAGCTCCTCCCCTTTTCTCGGAACTCTGGCGTGCGATGGTCTTGTTGAAATCGAGGATAATATCGTGAGGAAGCGATTTCAGGAGAATGGCGTAGAGCATTGAAGAATAATTATCTTCCGATATCCCGAGAGTCTTGAGGGCACGTGTCTGGGACTGCACAGTGTCGTAGAGGCTTCGAAGGTCACGAAGGTCATTGGGGGATCGAACGGGTTGCAAGTCGCTGAGTCGCTGCATGTGATCCTGAATGATCAAGTCGTCCTTAGCAAAGCGCCGCTTTAGAATGTCCAGGGCATCACTGTAGCAGCTCGCAGTTGCTGGAAGTCCCGCGATCGCCAATGCCGCGTCACCGGTCAAGACTGCGCGTAGATAGGTGAAGTTGTCGACGTCGGTGAGGCCACCATTGTTGTAGATCACTTGGTTGAACTGTTCCCAAAAAAGGTGGCCACATTGATGGTCGACCATTGAACTTTATAAGTTCGATCTTTGAAAGATGAACACCGGGTTGCAGCGTGCGTTGAACGGGTTCGTTTGACGTCGACGATGACGTACGGTTGAGTGATTCATGAATCTGACGCATACGGTATTTGAGCTTCGCGTACGTCGCTGTGGCTCGATCATTGTAATCGACAACCCGATCAAACTCTGCTTCAGTTTCCGTGGTAGAGAGCAGAGGTACGATGTCGGAGTCAGTTGCCCTCAAGTCGGTGTGAAGATGATTGAGGCGTTCGCTAAGGATGCAAAGCTGCTCTTCCGTAACACTGTCTTGGCTAAGCGTTGATTCGATGTCGTTAATAAGCCGCGTTAGCTGCGATCTCTCGGCTTTGCGCTTGAGCTTGAGCGCTTCCATGGTTGGACTCCGCGATGAGCAGCCAACGGTCGGTACGATGAATCGGTAGGCAGGAAGGCGATTACCTTGGTACCATCGATGTAGTTCGCTGTTCCGATGAGTTTCGGCACAACTTGAAGGAAATCAAGCCTCCCGTTCCATAGGAAAAGGGTTTATTATGAATAAACCGTGAGACGACTCCGTGGGTTAGCTGCTGTTGCGCGTGGTCCCAAGCACGAGCTTCGTCCTCTTCCTTTTTCCGCGCTTGTTCCAACAGACGTAGCCGAGCTTCGAACATGTGCTCGAATTCTTGCCGCGCGATCTTGTAATGGTCAGGAGCAAGACGGCGAGCACGTGCAAAAACCGGTGCTCCCTCAGTCGTAATGTGATGGGTGACGTCGTGCATGGCGCACCGGGTGTTCGAGAAAAAGGCGCACGGATGACATCGGAAAACTCTTCGAGAAGTGAAGACTACGGTGGGTAGACTTTGGCATGTGCTTGTACAAGACGCAAGGGTGGTAAACTAGATGAGACGCCTTGAAACGATAGGTTGGTCTCGGAATGTAGGAGACGGCTGCGGCGGAGGTCTACCACAAGCTCAAAATGCCATAGGATATCCGCCCCAATAATTGGCAGACGGACGTCGGCGATTAAAAAGATCTATCTTAACGTCCATTGCAAACCAATGTTACGGTGCCTAGATGGGTAGGTGTGCCGACCGAGCTTATTTCACCAATTCTCCGCATCATGGCGCAGAAGTGGCGCTGTGGACAGTATAACGGTTCAGCCGCGCGCAACGTCGGCTGCGCTGTGTTGACGAGCAGCGTGTTTGATAGTATCACTGCCTCTGACTTTAGCTTTGAAGTACGGCGTTAAATAATGGTGTTTTGAGCTGTGTAGGCAAGGCCAGAATGGTGAATTTGTTATGGTAGTCTAGTCAGAAAACACGATATGCTGAAGTCCATTTTCTAGCTTGGCGACTGGTCACACTTGTTGGTACAAACGCGGCGCTCCAGACCATTGCATTAAAGACGTAGATGCATTTTTCCATGCATAAAGCAATACTGCAATGGTTTATGCGATATATGGAAACGTGTTTACCGCGATATTTAGTAAGTTCTAATGTTTCATTTTTGAGAAATCCTGCTATTGTGTTTTATTGCTGCCTCAGTTACGGTATTATATTGTTACGAGAAGAATTGTGC
This sequence comes from Dermacentor silvarum, assembly GCF_013339745.2. NCBI lineage: Eukaryota > Metazoa > Arthropoda > Arachnida > Ixodida > Ixodidae > Dermacentor > Dermacentor silvarum. The sequence goes on from NC_051157.2 coordinate 107,633,482, forward strand.
TGGTAAGTGCACATGATTCACTTTTTGGTTGCAATGAAATAAAGGAATACGTCTGAGACTAGATTCATGAATATACTTAAAATACAAGAAAAGCTCTCGTAACTTGAGTCAGCAGACGCACCAACATAGATAGCCTAGCGCCAGCAAGGTCGCAACTTTGGTCCACCTCATCATAACATTATTCACAGCACACGCCTAGCTTCAAGTGCTTCCTGTTCTCGCTGTTGCTTTCGCGGGCCATGTTCCTGCCCTTGACAAGAAAGTAAATGCGTGTTATTGAATAGAACATCACAACATCGTTTGTGAGCTCTTTTGTGTCGATCACAGCCGATCCAATTCGTAGGATTCATCTGCAGAAAGTAAGCAAAGTCGACGATACTGTTCTTTTATAACTCATTTAAACTGAAGTACAGCGTGAAGTGTCTTCTAGCGATGCCACCAGTTTGTTGAGTGCTTCAGAAGGGAGCGACAGCCCTGACCTACTCATGTGCAACGACTCGGGAGGAGGAGCTGATTCTGTTGAATTCAGTAATGTCCCTGAGCAATCGGCCCACTTGGTTCTTTGCAAGAGCTTCCTTCCTACACAGCCTGTTATATAGAATATAAGCCTAGAGTCCCTTTTCCCTGTAGCAGCGCAGCGGAGCTCGATGTCGCAGGCGCTGAGTACTCATGTGCGGCTTGCAAATTTCTAACGTCCAGGAGCTCATGGACGTATGCTTTTCGGTGTACCGATTGCTCATTAACGTCGCCGATACTGAGTAAGCTACTGAGCAGCCGGGGCGAACATTTCCGCTGTCAGGAAACCTTGCCCAGATTCGTAAATTCCAGTGCTCTTTCGCACAGATTTAGAGGCCGACTTGCAGCTCGGAGTGAAGCAGTAAGTCTCCTTGGTGGTCTTCTTTGGTGAATCGATGCCGCCGCTAATATCGTCGGTCATTTTTCCGACCTGGAACATTCCACATTCCTTAGGAACTTTCAAACACTAACATAGACCCGGAGGTCCTCACATTTCAGGCTGACATGAACAGACGACATACAACTATTCCAATACATGCTTCTGTCGTCTGCTACCAGTAGCAGACGGCGCGAGCTACCGAACCGTTTTACTGACCGCAGCACCAATTTTGCGTCATGACGTGGAGTAGGGGTGAACTACGCTCGAGACACACCTACCCATCTAGCCACCGTGCCAATGTCAAGGGTGACAGGCTTCTGTCCGTAGGTCCGTATGTTCGTACCGGTAACAGCGTTAACAGTGGGGGTTGTGAGGCGTCAGTGACGGTCCCCCAGCGTAGGAGGGATTACGCACACTTCCGCACCTGTGTCGATGAGATAACGCACCTTAGCGATGCGGTGGGTGACGTGGAATAGGCGGCTGGATCTGGGGACGAAAGCACTCGCCGCCTTCAGTGCGAAGCCGGCGCGTTCCCCGGAAACGTGCAAGGTTGGCGCACTGACCAGCGTGTGCACCGTACCGGTGGTGGTACCAACACACATGCCGCTGTGAGTACTCGGCGAACTGCCGCGACTGTGGGAGTGGCGTCGGTCTCGTGACGCGCAACGTTGGTGGTTGCCCTTGAGCTAGTTTATCTGA